>NC_046154.1:87157174-87389146 GCF_011064425.1 Rattus rattus
AACAGTCATGCATGTGTCAGCATTTATATGTGCTCATGATGACAATGGAATACTGAGATGAAGGGAAATATGTTGAGAACTCAAGAGATATAGGAATAACTCACCTTCTGCCTTTGACAATTTAGTTTCTATAGTTAACTGTATTTTCTCATTCAATTACATCTTCAATGGAAAAATAAATCTTGTACAACATTTGCATCAGAAATAGGGAATGTAAAATAATTCCAAAGAGCAAGAACTAAATTTAAATATTTTATCCTATTTTAGAGTTCATAGCCTATATGTATAATATATGTACTTACACACACCTCTTTCACACACAGTGTGTTTTATATGTATATATGTCACATATATATACATATATATACATATATATGTGTGTATATATATATGGAGAGAGAGGGGGAGGAGAGAACATTCATAGACACATGTATAATGCCCACAAACTTATGCATATATAAAAAATAACAAAAGGGAGATACTTCTTATTTTATGTAACAATTTAAACTAAATGGACAAAGTATATTGTATGAGTCAGTAGTTCATAGAGAAGATAAACTTGTTTTCAAAACATGTTTGAGGTCTAGAGTTTTTAATACATTGGTAGAGCATTTGCCTAGAATGCACAAAGTCATATAAGTTGAATTCCTAGTACCATATACTTTGCACTTTCCTATGTGCTTTTAGTAATCCCTGTATTAGAGAGTAAAGGCTGGAGGATCAGAAATTCAATGCAATCACATATGAATTCAGTACTGCACACAGTATGAGAGCTTAGACAAAGGGCTGGAGAAAAATGGACTTAGGACGACAACACATGGTTCCTGAAACCTGTGGATTTTAGCCATAGACAGGGAAAAGGAACCAGAAGCTTTTGGCCTCTTCTCTTTTCAAATAAGCTCCTGGAGAGGAAGTGGAAGGGATGCACAAGAAAAAGTGCTCTCATTTAACTTTGCATCAGTCTTGAAATTATTCATGCCTGGCTTGGCTCTACTAGAACAATGCTGTGCTTTTTCATTGGTCCCATGACAACTTTCTCCAAATACTACATCTAATCTGCCAGAGATAGTGAGATCTTGGAAGATGAAACATGCCTTGCAAATTCTATGTTTGAAGTACATTAGTCTGAAGACATGTTAATTTCATATTTATAAGATTTGCAAACTATTTAGATGCATTTTTTTTTCATAGATAAGGTTTGGAAAATGATTCTGGGTATATAATATTATTTCAGATGGTCTCCATCTTGGTTTCTAGTTTTCCCACATCCTGAACATAAAATAGGCATTGCTGAAGGATGGGCAATGCAATGTGGGAGAAGGGAAGGAAGCTAACTTTGCATGAGCCTTGATTTGCAGGGCTCCCTTTTAAAGTGCTCTATTTTGTATGTGTGTGTGTGTGTGTGTGTGTGTGTGTGTGTGTGTGTGTGTGTTTTCAGTTAGCTGTCTACCTTGTTCTTAACATGTACTCTCTTTCTGCTGGATCTCTTTGACAACGCTGTTTGTCTTCTAGAACCTCAGTCTTGTTGGAATATTTTTTGTCTGGTTATGTTGAAACTCAAACCCACCTGACAAATGTTTTAACATTCTAATGCTTTTGTCACTTCACTTCTTCAAGGATCGAATGACCTTATCTGTAGTTACAGCAATGTTTTCGGACTTCAGACGTGACAAAATGACCATGGAGAGGTCACCTTATCTCAAGCAAATTGAATAGAATACAGTGGGAGGGGTGCTAATTTTGATATCAGGTTATTAATTTACTATAGGAGACAAAGTTTGCATACATTCTCAACTATGCTTGTGCCAAGAGAAGAATTTCCCTAAAAATACAATGCAAAATAAAAAAAAAATGAAACAAAATAAGACAACAACAACAACAACAAAACAAGCAAAACAAACAAAAACTGGGACTGGGAGAAGAGGGAGGAGAAGTTGTGATAGGAAAAGTGAAGAAATAAATTAATTAATAAAAAGCTGTCTCGGATTTGAGGATACTTCCACTTAAAAGGCCTAAATAGGGATTGCTTTTTAAAG
This sequence comes from Rattus rattus, assembly GCF_011064425.1. Classification (NCBI taxonomy): domain Eukaryota; kingdom Metazoa; phylum Chordata; class Mammalia; order Rodentia; family Muridae; genus Rattus; species Rattus rattus. The sequence goes on from NC_046154.1 coordinate 87,159,211, forward strand.
AGCACAATAGGTATCCCAGATTTTTCCAAGTGAAGTGCTTAGCATCAGCTAAGGAATTCAGACTTGGATGCTCACAATTAGCAATACACCCTCCTGTTTGTTCCTTATCCCTGTGACTTAGTGATCTCTGTATAGTCATTTTACAATGCATTCTTGAGAATATCGCTGTTATTCAAGGTAAATTCATTAATTTCCTCTGAACATTGAAAAAATTCTATTTTAGTCTGAGCTTGCTAGCCTTGTCAAGAAGTTCACATTTTTGCTACTGCAGCTAAAGAATGCAGAAAGGAATGCCTGGGAAGCATGTGGCCAATACTATTCACAATTTTACTATCCCTGGAAATGACCCTGAACTTTTGTTTTTTCTAAACTCCTGAATACTATTATTATAGGTACAAAGGTAAAGCTGGTTTTACACACAAATGTCGTGGGGATGGATCCCAGGGGCTTTGTAGCAGACTATAATACTTTATTTTATCTGAGCTACATTTGTATACAGATATTGCATATTTTCAAAATGTAGATTTAAGGAAATATTTACACTGTATTTAGAAATTATGAGGCTTAGTGTTGACACTTATAGGATTCTCCTTTTTAACATACATAGTTTGCTAGCCCTGGATGTTTATCCAGGACTCCAGTACCAGGTATGATTCCTTCTTTAAGTTGAGCAGGTTATGATGCTGTTAGTTACCTCTGAGGCATTCATGCTAATATTGCACCTTAGATTCTTAATGCCATATGTATATGTTTTATATATTTAATGATATACTTACATTGTTTAAAAATGTTAAAAAATAGAAAACATTCTTTTTTTAAATGTAGAACACATTTTCTGTATATCCATTTTATTCAGGTATTAAGGCTTAAATATGACTTTCTCCCAAAGCTCTTGAGAGAGCAGTAGAAAAATAATTCTAAATAGAGTTTTACTCTTAAAATCTCCCCTCCCATTTTTCAATAGTTTCTCATTGGCAATAATTTTTGAACACTTAGCATTTTACTAATTTTGTGTAGAAAGTGTTGAATGGATCATTTACAAGGGGGAAATTATAACTTTGTAATGAGAATTATTACATCCCAGACTGATTGACAAGAGGCAGCAAAGCAAAGAAGAGCTTCTTTCTGTGTGCTTGTCAGTCTCAGAACATCCTATAAATTCATTCCATCCTAGAAACAGTTTGCCCCTCCATCATGTCACCAGCAGTTCTGTGGAGCTTTAGTCTGAAAGTCATGCTAGGTTTAAAATTTAACATAGAAACAGACATCAGATTATAGTTCCTGCTTTTTTGTATATTTCCAAAACTATAAGAATAGTTTGCACCATAAATCGTGGATTATAACTTTGTTTCTCCAGGGTGTAGGTGCATGGTTGCCCTGGGTGACAGGCATATTAATAATGATATCTTCCGTGGTGATTGTCATATCAATCATGGGTTTACATTTGAAACAAAGAGGTAAGTGCTATCAAGTATGTGGACACTTCTAGCAAATATTTCTTTTCCCAAATGCCTTGTCACTGGTAAGGCACTTAGCTAAAGAAGAGTGATGGTGGCTTAGATTGCAAGATCCATTGACTCCTCACATACCTGTCTTATAATTTGATTTGCAGACTCTTTAATTTTATAGTTGTAACAGAAGCTATATAAAGAAGAGAAAGGAAATGAAGATGGGCAATTCTTTATAGCAATTGAGTTATAGCTCAAAACCCAATGCAGAATTCACAAACTCGCGCTGTATTTTTAGTAATTTTTTAAAATCAATCCTCTCTTGTGAGATATGGGCACTGCCAAAAATCAAACTAGAACTAACAGACAAATTCAACAATATGCTTGTTATATGAGTAATTCTTCAAATATTGTAGACAGTGGAGAAATCCAGTTGTAAATGATAGGCAGAGAATCTCCTTTGTCAGAATGAAGTTCCCCTCCTTATCTCCTTTCGTTGTCTATCTTGTAAGATATTGGGATATGTTAGTTTCTCTCCCTCACCAAATCCAGAAAAACACAGAGCAGTGCAACCTATAAAGTGCATCTGTCGAAGTCTGTGTCTAGCTGCACCATCTCTCTGTTGCCACCTTTCTAACTTTTTGCAACTCTTCAGTTCCTGTTTCAGATGCACATTTGAATTGGACATTTTGTGGTGGAAGATTTATGTAACCTGTGTTCACTGATGGTTTCTGTTGCTACTATGCCCATTCTCACACATACTTCAAACTTATAAATGATGAGAAGTGTTGACTTGACTCGTAGGAGTGTGTTTTGCATGATGTAAAGATGTCTTAATGTTGAAATTGCTACTCACTTTATCTTAACTGTGTGGGAAAGCATGAAGGTGTGCTCCACAATGACCTTCTGGATCTGGGGAATATAAAGAGAATATCTTGTGCCTCAGATGCTAGTGTCATACTCAGATTCACTGCACTTCTGACAAATGGGCTGGTGGTATGGAAGACTACTATGTTTCATCCATTTTCTGAAGTCTTGCAAGGTTTGTTCCCATCTCATCTCAAATATTAAGATGGAAATGTTGGTCCAGATTGACACTCATGACATGAGAAGCAGCCCACCCTGACATTGCCTTGCAGGCCAGGACCCAAAGGCAGAATAGCCCAGAGAAATAGTATAGAAACAACCATGACAGAAATAAAATGTCAATGAAATGATGCCTAGTAATATTTTGCTATACTCATAGATTAGTGCCACATAATTGTCTTCAGAGAGACTTCCTCAGCAACTGATGGAAACAGATGCAAAGAACCACATCTAAACATTAAGTAATTCTTCAAATATTGTAGGCAGTGGAGAAATCCAGTTGTAAATGATAGGCAGAGAATCTCCTTTGTCAGGATGAAGTTCCCCTCCTTATCTCCTTTCATTATCTATTTTGCAGAATTCTGGGGGAATCCTGCAAAGGAAGGGCAAGGAAAGTAGGAACCAAAGGGGTCAAGGACATCACAAGAAAACCTACAGAATCAACTAACCTGGATTCATAGAGGCTCATAAAAACTGAGATGTCAACCAGGAAGCCCGAATAGGACTGACCTAGGCCTTCTTCAAATATGCTACAGTTGTGTAGCTTGATCTTCTGCTGAGACTTCTAGCAGTGGGAGCAAGGGCAATCTCTGAATCTATTGCCTCCTTTTAGTACCCTTTCCACCTGCTGGGTTGCTACATCCAGCTTTAATAGAAGAGGAGGTGCCCTGTCTCACTGCTATTAAAAAGGCCACGACTAGCTGATATTCATGGAGGCCTGTCCTTTTCTCAAGAAGATTGGAGGAGGAATTGATGGTAGTAGGGGAGTGCAGTAGGGGGAGGGGTGGTTGGGATGAGAAGAGGTAGGGAAAATTGGTCTGGAAAAGTATTCAAATAAACTAATTAAAATGATAATGCAATGCCATAATTTATTCAGTGAGAAACATGCATGTTTTTTTTTTTTTTACAAGGAATGGGGCCAGAAATTCCCAACCCTGCATTCACACCTTGAAACATTCCATAGCTAATGTCTAAAGCTAAATGCTCTTTTATTTTACAATGACACTATGGAAGCAGAAAGAGATGGTGCAGTGCTAGTAAAGAAATTCTTTCAACACCTATTTATTTGATTCTAATAACTCCATAATCTTAAATTATTACACAGAATATGCATATAGTGTTAATAAATTGCAATTATTTCCAGTGAGCTTTGCTCTAAATGAACAAAAAGTTGTAATAGTTTTATGAATGATGCAGAGCAGTTATTGGGTTAAAATAGACCTTGATGAATTAAAATGCAAAAGAACAATAAGTTATATTTACATTTTTGCTTATTTTCTATGCAAAATTTTGTTGAAGTTGGTTGGTGTATAGGTGGAGAAGCCAAATAAGAACATTTCTTAAAAGCCTCAGTAGTACTAAATCAAAATCAACAGTTGACTGTACAGAAGGCAATAGACATGTGTATACATGCTGTAATACAAATTAACGACTGTATCAATCTTTCAACAAGAAAGTAACTATGCCATTATTCCATTCACATCAGTTTGTCAAAGCCTTTTTTGGAATATTGGGCTACAGTCTGAGGTTTTGTGTGTAGGTGAAATCTCTATACCCTTTCCTGAAGCAGTATGTTTCTCCTTCTATGTTGAAGGGTTGATAATACAATTGTATACCTTTTACATTGGAAGTTTCCAGTTAAGAGGGTATATGGGTATGAAGGGAGTTTTATAAAATCTTTAAAAACTACACACATCCTGGATAATTTTTTATATCTTTCATAAAAGCACCAATTTTATTTTCAATAGCAAAACTGAGTAAACCATAACCTGTGGCAGTTCATTATTAACTTAGTCCCAAGAATTTAGAGAGAGACAGACACACAGATAGAAAGACAACAAAATCTCTGGTTCTTTTTTCTCAATACACTGTTTACTCTATTTTCCAAAGAAATAATCAAATCCAGTCAGGCTGTTTTCTAAGATGCTCATTTTACCCTCAGAATCCTCCTTAAGTGTATTTTCCTCTCATAGATTTAAACTAGGAAACTCTGTTGTTACTTTTGTTTTACTAAAATACTTCTGGTATCTCACAGGACCTCAGTATATAATCACATGTGTTCTCAAATATCCTTACTTTTAGTATAAGACACGAGTTAACAGTATCTAGTCTAAACATTATTTCCCTGACTGATTGCTTACAAAAGTTAAGGGACTACAAATATATGTATTTTCTTACTTGTAACTGCATTTATAGAGACTAGAGTATTGAGATCTCCAAAGAAAAATAAATATAAATAATTTTAGGACATACCCAGATGATTATAGATCAGTTTGCATTATTTTGTTAGGTTTTGAGTAAATTACTTTAATTTAAATAAAAAGTTGAAAATCTAGTTAGAATACTAAAATTGCAGTGATTCACAAAGCAACAAACACAGTTGCTAATACAATTTACATACTTAACACAAACACTTAAAACAAACAGATGCATGAACACATGCGTGTGCGCGTGCCCATTGCTTGTACAACCAAGAGTTTCCCTCACCTACTTTTTCAGGAACAAAGCTAATTCCTTTTACAGTATTATTGGGCTTTTGTAAAATTTGTCTTTTAATGTCTTTTCTTTGTCTTTTAAAATATTTATTTTTTATTTACTTATATCTTTTTATTGTTTATTTTATTTATTAACATTTCAAATGTTATCCCCTTTCCTGGTTTCCCCTCTGCAAACCACCTATATCACTCCTTATCCTCCTGCTTCTATGCTCCCCTACCCACCCTACTACTCCCACTTCACCACCCTGGAATTCCCCTACACGGTGGCATCGAGCCTTCACAAGAACAAGGGCCTCTCCTCCCACTGATGCAAGATTAGGCCATCCTCTGCTACATATGCAGCTGGAGTCATGGGTCCTTCCATGTATACTCTTTGGTTGGTGGTTTAGTCCCTGGGAGCTCTAGGAAGTCCTGGTTGATTGGTATTGTTCTTCCTATGGGGTTGCAAACCCCTTCAGCTCCTTTGGTTCTTGCCCTAACACCTCTTTTGGAATCCTTGTGCTCAGTCCAATGGTTGCATGTTTTCATGTATTAGGTTTGTGAGTTGAAAATACAATTTTAAGTCAGTAATAAAATAGAGATTTATGTCTAAGGAAATGTAGTAAAGAAGCAGTTTTGTTCAAATAAGACTATTTCCAAGCAATAAAAGGAAAGATAAATTCAGACAGGTAAGATCCTCAAGAAGAGCAGAACACATTAATTAGATCATGTAAGACACTTTCCTTTTTGGATCTTTGTATGGTTTAGGTGTAAGCATAATTATGACTTCAAATCTGGTAGTGTTTCTTCTGTTTCTATTTTGTGGAATAGTTTGAAGAGTACTTGTATTAGGTCTTCATTTAAGGTATGATATAATTCTGTACTAAAACCATCTGGTCCTGGCCTTCTTTTGATTGGGAAACTTAATGACTGTTCTATTTCTTTAGGGGTTATGAGACTGTTTAGAAGGTTGATCTGATCCTGATTTAACTTTGGTAATGGTGTCTGTAGAAAATTGTCCATTTCATCCAGATTTTCCAGTTTTGTTGAGTATAGGCTTTGTAGTAGGATCTGATGATTTTTGAACTTCATGTTTCTGTTATGTCTCCCTTTTTATTTCTGATTTTGTTAATTTGGATACTATCTCTGTACCCTCTGGTTAGTCTGCCTAAGGGTTTGTCTATCTTGTTGATTTTCTCAAAGAACCAGCTCCTGGATTGTTGATTCTTTGTATAGTTCTCTTTGAGTCTATTTGGTTGAGTTAAGCCCTGAGTTGACCAGTTTCCCTTAAAATATAGATGATGCAAAACTACTGAATAAAATCCTCACAAACCAAATCCATGAACATATGCACCACTGGACTGAGCACAAGGACCCCAAAAGAGAAGTTAGGGCAAGGACTGTAGGAGTTGAAGGGGTTTGCAACCCCATGGGAAGAATAGCAATTCCAACCAATCAGACCCCACCAGAGCTCCCAGGGACTAAACCACCAACCAAAGAGTACACATAGGAGGACCCGTGGATCCAGCTGCATATGTAGCAGAGGATGGCCTTATCTTGCATCAGTGGGAGGAGAGGCCCTTGTTCTTGTGAAGGCTCAATGTCCCAGTGTAGAGGAATTCCAGGGTGGTGAAGTGGGAATGGGTGGGTGGGTAGGGGAGCACCCTCACAGAAGCAGGAGGATAAGGAGTGATATAGGTGGTTTGTGGAGGGGAAACCAGGAAAGAGGATAACATTTGAAATGTTAATAAATAAAACAAACAATAAAAAGCTATAAATAAATAAATATTTAAAAGACAAAGATAAACATTAAAGACAAATTTTGCAAAAAGCACAATGATATTGTAAAGGAATTAGCTTGTTCCTGATAAAGTAGGTGAGGGGAAACTTGGTTGTACAAGGTTGTAATGTGTTGTGTGTGTGTGTGTGTGTGTGTGTGTGTGTGTGTGTGTGTGTGATATGTGTGCCTGCATTTGTTTGTTTTAGGTGTTTGTTTTAAGTATGTATGTGCTATGTGTGTGCATGTGATAGGTATATGTACATATGTGTGTTGTGTGTGTTTTTATGATGTATTTGTTATGTCTGTTATGCATATACATGCATGTGTTATACATGCACATATGTTCATGTATTGTAGATATAAAATGTCAATGTCAAGAATCTTCTTCAATCCTTTTCTACCTTATATGTTCAAATAGGGTCTTTTGGTGAAACTGGTATTCTCTGAATGAACAAGATTGCTTCCCAGAAAACCATAGGGTTCTTCCTATATCCACCTCTCTCCAATAGTAGGATTACAGACTTTGGGTAATTTATTTCTTTCTTTCTTTCTTTCTTTCTTTCTTTCTTTCTTTCTTTCTTTCTTTCTTTCTTTCTTTTTCTCTTTCTTTCTTTCTTTCTTTCTTTCTTTCTTCTTTCCTTCCTTTCTTTCCCCTTTTCTTTCGTTTTTATATTGATAGTATCCAATTCAGGTAATCTGCCTAGTAAGCCCTATATGTGCTGTGATAGCGTAGATTTGTCTGTTACATTTAAACATGACTAGAGAAGATTCCAAACCTCTCATCAGACAAGATCATTACTGGCTGAAATGGTGTAAATGCTTATTGCCTTGGTTTCATCATTATATGTTGCATACAGACACTGACTTATTGACTTATTATAATACAACTAGTGAACATATACAGCTATGATTTTGATAAAAATGAGAAAATTATTCTCAAATATATAATGCTTAATTAGAAGAGACTTAAAGCACAAGAGTAAAATAATTTCGAACCAGACTTTCAAAAATAAGAGGCAAGTGATGGTTTTCTGTGAATGTCCATACTGAAAACATAAGTACCACATGCCCCAGCTATAGCACTACAGAGCATATGCACAAAGTATAATACATCCTGCTACAGAGATACCTGCACATTCATGTTATCATTCTTTTTTTTGCACAACAGCAAGGGGATGAAGTCAGCCTAGACATTCACCCAAACAGCAATGGATAATGAAAATATGATCCATTTAGTTCATAACTTCTGTTAGTTTCACTATGTTTCTGTTTATTTTCTGTTTCCATCATTTGTCCATTCATCAGAGTGGGGTGTTGAAGTTGCTCACTATTATTGAGTGAAGTACAGTGTACACTTTGAGCTTTAGCAAAGTTTTTTTTTTTCTGTGAATGTGGGTGTCGTTGAATTTGTAGCATAGGTGTTCAGAATTATGAGTTCTTCTTGGTAGATTTTTCCTTTGATGAGTATGAAGTGTCTTTCCTTATCTTTTTTGATAACTTTTGGTTGAAAGTTGATTTTATTCCATATTAGAATGGCTACTCCAGCTTATTTCTTGGAATCATTTGCTTGGACAATATTTTTCCATCCTTTTACTCTGAGATAGTGTTTGTCTATGTTTCCTGTATGTAGCAAAATTCTGAATCTTGTTTATGTATCCAGTATGTTAGTCTGTCTTTTTATTGGGGAAAATGAGTCCATTGGTGTTAAGAGATATTGAGGACCAGTGATTTTTGCTTCCATGTGAAGCTTAAGAAGAAGGAACACCAAAGTGTAGACCCTTCAGTCCTTATTAGAAGGGAAAAGAAAATACAAGTGATGGAGTATGGGAGTGACTTAGGAGGAAAAAAGGATGGGGAGGGGAAAAGGGGTGCAGTATCAGGTATGGGAGGAGAAAAGGATGATATACAGAGGGTTAAGAAACTGATAGAATTACCTTAAATGTATAGAAACATGAAACTCAGGAAGGATGACCAAAATGCGGATGCTTCACTCCTTCTTTAAAAGGGGAACAAGAACACCCTTGGGAGGGGATAGGGAGGCAAAGTTTAGAACAGAGACTGAAGGAACGCCAATTCAGAGCCTGCCCCACATGTGGCCCATACATATACAGCCACCAAACTAGATAAGATGGATGAAGCAAAGAAGTGCAGGCTGGCAGAAACTGGATGCAGATCTCTCCTGAGAGACACAGCCAGAATACGGCAAATATTTAGGCGAATGCCAGCAGCAAACCACTGAACTGAGAACGGGACCCCCATTGAAGGAATCAGAGAAAGGGCTGAAAGAGCTGAAGGGACTTGAGATCCCATATGAACAACAATACCAACCAACCAGAGCTTCCAGGGACTAAGCCACTACCCAAAGACTATACATGGATTGACCCTGGGCTCCAACTACATAGGTATCAATGAATAACCTAGTAAGGGCACCAGTGGAAGGGGAAGCCCTTGGTCCTGCCAAGACTAAACCCCCAGTGAATGGGATTGTTATTGGGAGGGCGGTAATGGGGGGAGGATGGGGAGGGGAACACCCACATACAAGGGGAGGGGGAGGGCTTAGGGGGATGTTGACCTGGAAACCGGGAAAGGGAATAACAATTGTAATGTAAGTAAGAAATACCCAATTTAATAAAGATGGAGAAAAAAAAAGAAACTGAACAGATGTGTATAGCAACGGGTTACGGGGAACTGGGGGTAACAACCAGAAAGTCCCAGATGCCAGGAAAGCAAGAGGCTCCCAGCGCACAAAGGGGATGAGATTAGATGAAATGCACATCGAAGGGGAGGGAAATCTTCACAGACCATATCCAGAGGTTAGGCAAGGCCCCCAGTTGGGGTATGGGGCTACCCACTTATCTTCAAAATTTTAACCCAGAATAACTCCTGCCTAACGGAAATGCGGGGACAAAGTGTGGAGCAGAGACTGAAGGAAAGGTCATCTAGAGGCTGCCCCACCTGGGGATCCATCAAATCCAGACACTATTGTGAATGCCACAAAGTGCTTGCTGACACTAAGATGCTCTGCCAGAGCCTGACAAATACAGATCAGGATGCTTATATCCACTGAACTGAGCATGGGGACCCCAATGGAGACTTTAGGGCAAGGACTGAAGGAGTTGAAGGAGTTTGCAACCTCATAGGAAGAACAACAATATCAACCACCCAGACTGCCAATGCTCCCAGGGACTAAACCACCAACCAAAGAGTACATGTGGAGGGAACCCATGGCTCCAGCCTCCTGCGTAGCAGAGGATGGCATTGTCTGGGCATCAGTGGGAGGAAAGGCCATGTCTTATGAATTTTGATACCCAGGGTAGGTGAATGCTCGGGGAAATTCAGGGAGGGGGATAATATTTGAAATGTAAATAAATAAAACATCCAATCAAAAAATGTGATCCATATATGGCTGGATTTTACCCAGCCATAAAATAAAATCTGAAACTGAACTTTGTAGAGAAATGATGGATCTATAAACTAATGTGTTAAGTGAAATATCACTAGCTCTGAAAGGCAAATACCATGTGTTTTCTCTTATGCAGCTCCTAGCTTCTGTTATTTTGAGCATTTAGGACAGGGCATGTGTGGATAATAGCCAGCAAATTGAAAAAAATGCTTTAAGTGAGAGACAGCATAATAGAGTATATTTTACTATCAAAATGGAATGGGAAATAGAAATATTGATAAGGGTACAGTGTAGATGATATGCTGTGCAGAAGTAGGGATGAACACTTGGGATGGAAGAATTAACCAGAACTAAACATGAATGAAATTGTGACATTAAATGTGTTACTTTGTAGGCTAATTAAAATATAAAAAATTAAAACTATTCATGCTTCCCAAAGATATATGTAACATGGACCAATGTTAGCAAAACAAGATAATAAAGAAGAAATTATATTGATAAACAATAGATAAATACTTATTATTATTTACAATCCAAAATTTTTATTGGATATTTTTATTTACATTTCAAATGTTATCCCCTTTCCCTGTTTCCCCTCCATAAACCTCCATCTTCTCCCCTTTCCCCCTTCTTCTATGGGGAAACATTCACCTCTTCCTGCCTCCTGGCCCTGACATTCCCCTACATTGGGGAATAAACTTTGAATTAAAAGTTTTGTGGTAGGGTTGGTGTCCTAATTCCTCCTCTGGGGAGTATTGCCTGGCTACAGGAGAGGCCTCTTCGGATTTCATGTCTCTACTGTTAGTTATCATGGCTATGATCACCCATTTTGAATTCTGGGAGCCTACCCTATTAAAGGTCTTTGGGACTTCTTAGAGATCCCTCCTCCCTCCTCCCCCAGCAGCTGCAGATTGCTATTCATTCTTCTGTCCCTCCCGAACTCTTTTTCTTGTCTCCTCCCACCCCAAAAAATTTGCCTCCCTATTCCATCCCCATTCTGTCTCCACCCAGATCACTTTCTTCCTCTGCTTCTATGAATATTTTTCCCTTCTAAGTGTGTGATGAGATCATCCTTGCTTGTACCTTCCTTCTTGTTTGACTTCTTTGGGTCTTCAGGGTGTATTATAGTTATTCTGTACTTAAGTGATATCCACTTATCAGTGAGTACATACTGTGCATGTCACTCAGAATGATATTTTCTAGTTCCATCCATTTGCCTGAAAAATTCATGATGTTTTTGTTTTTAAAAGATGAATAGTATTCCGTCGTGTAAATGAACACCATTTTCTGTATCCATTCTTCAACTGAGGGACATATGGGTTGTTTGCAGTTTCTATCTATCACAAATGAAGCTGCTATGAACATAGTAGTGCACAAATCCTGTACATGGTAGAGCATCTGGGTATATGCCAAGGATCAGTATAACTGGGTCTTCAGGCAAAAATTCAGAAGTTCCAATTTTTAGAAAGTGCCAGATAGATTTTCAGAGTGGTTGCAAGTTTGCAACTTCACCACAAATGGAGGAGTCTTCCTTTCTCCTCACTTGCCAGCATTTGCCATTTTGATTGGTGTGAGGTGGAATATCAGGGTCACTCTGATTTGAATTTCCCTAATGACTATGGATGCTGAACATTTCTTTAAGTACTTCTTGGCAATTTGAGACTCTTCTGTCAAGTATTTCCTGTTTAGTTCTGTAACCCATTTTAATTGAGTTATTTGGTCATTGAAGTTTAATTTCTTGAGTTCTTTATGTATTTTGGATATTAGTCCTGTATTGGCTGTAGAATCAGTGAAGACCTTTTCCCAATCTGTATGCTGCCGTTTTGTCTCACTGACAGTGTCCTTTGACTTACAGAAGCTTTTCAGTGTCAGGAGGTCCCATTTATTAATCATTGATCTTAGAGCCTGAGGTTTTGGTGTTCTGTTCAGGAAAATTTTTCCTGTATAAGTGAATTCCAGGCTATTTCCCACTTTCTCGTGGGATACTTGTGAAAACTGAACAACTCTTTACTCAACAAGTTTGGGTGTATTTGTGCCTTCATTTTCATTGAATTCTAAGAAGTCTTTAATTTCTTTCTTTATTTCTTTCCTTAATAAGTTATTGTTGAGTAGAGAGTTGTTCAGTTTCCATGAGTATCTGTTTTTCTATTGCTGAAGTCCAGCTTTAGTCCATAGTAATCTGATAGAATGAAGAGGTTTTTGAAACCTTCTATCTCTTGACGCTTGCTTTGTGCCTGATTATATTGTCAAATTTGGAGAAGATTTTGGAAGTGGTGAGAAGAAGGTATATTTTTTGTTTTGGGGTGAAAAGTTTTGTAGATATCTGTTAAATCCATTTAGTTCATGATACTTGTTAGTTTCATTGCTTCCGTGTTTATATTTTTGCTTTGATTACTTGTCCATTGGTGAGAGTAGGGTGTTGAAGTCCTGCACTATTGTTGTTTTGAAATTCAATGTGTAGTTTGAGTTTTTAAAGTTTCATATATATATATATATATATATATATATATATATATATGCCCTTGCATTTATGGTATAGATTTTCAGAATTGTGATGTCATCTTGGTGGATTTTTCCTTTGTTGAATATGAAGTGTCATTCTTCATTTCTTTTAAGAACTTTTGGCTTTGAAATTCTATTTTTAAAAGATATTAGAATGGTTACACTAGCTTGTTTCCTTGATCTGTTTTCTTAGAAATATTTATTCCAGCTCCTTACTCTGAGGTAGTTCTATCTTTGTTGATGAGCTGTGTTTCTTGTATGCTGCAGAATCATGGATCCTATTTATGTGTTTAATATGTTAGCCCACGTCTTTTTATTGGGGAACTGAACCAATTGATGTTGAGATATATTAATGATGAATGATTATTAGTTCCCATTATTTTGATGTTGGAAGTGTTGTTTGTTGTTGTTGTTGTTGTTGTTATTGGTGGTGGTGGTGGTGGTGGTGTGTGTATGTGTGTGTGTGTGTGTGTGTGTGTGTGTGTGTGTGTGATTCTCTTCTTTTGGTTTTGTTGTAAGATGACTATTTTCTTGTGTTTTCTTGGTTGTAGTTATCCTCCTTGTGTTGGAGTTTTCCTTCTCGTGTTTTCTTTAGGCATGGATTAGTAGAAAGATACTCTTTAAATTTAATTTAAATAAAATTTGTTGTTTTTTTCTATCTATGTCGATTGAGAGTTTTGCTGGACTTAGTAGTCTGGTCTGACAACTGTGGTCTTTTAGGATCTGAAAGACATCTGTCCAGGATCTTCTGGCTTTTATGGTCAGCATGCGCTTCTTAGCTTCATCCATCTTATCTAGTTTTGGTGGCTGTATATATAAAGGGACCAAATGTGGGGCAGGCTACGACAGTCTCTGCTCCAAACTTTGCCTCCCTATCCCCTCCTCTGGATATTTTTGTTCCTCTCTTAAAGAAGGAGTGAAGCATCTGCATTTTGGTCATCCTTCTTGAGTTTCATGTGGTCTGTGCATCTTGGCTAATTTGAGCATTTGGACTAATATCAACTTATCAATGAATGCATACCATTTGTGTTTTTCTATGATTGGGTTACCTCACTCAGGATGATTTTTTTCTAGGTCCATCCATTTGCCTATGAATTTCATGAAGTCTTTAGTCATCGGGAAGATGCAAATCAAAGCAACCCTCACACCTATTTCTATTATTCTTAAGTTTAGTCTTTTTGTAATATTCCAAATTTTCTGCAAAATTCCAAAATGATTCCTAATTTTGAGTTAGGAAATTTTTATGTTTGGCATTTTCTTTGATCGTTGTATCCATTTATTCTATGGTATCATCTATATCTGAGATTCTTCCATCTCTTGTATATTATTAGTAATATTTGTGTTTGTAGCATCTGTTCTCTTTCCTAGGTTTTCTATCTCAAGAGTTGCCTCCAATTGTAGGGTTTTTTGTTAATTGCTTCTCTTTCCAGTTTTAGGTCTTCAGACCATTTTATTCATTTCCTTTGCCTGTATTTGATTGCATTTTTTGTATTTTTTAAGGAACTTATTTGTTTGCTCTTCAAGGACTTCTACATGTTTGATTGTGTTTCCTGGATTTCATTAAAGGAATTATGGAATTTAAGATTGCGTTCTTTGTCTTTAGGTGTGTTAGGAAATCCAGGGCTTGCTGTATTAGAGAGTTGTCTTCTGGTGATGCCATGTTGTATTGGTTTCTGTTGCTTATAGTCTTGTGTTTGCCCTTTGTTATTTAGTTGTCTCTGGTGATGGTTGGCCTGAGCATTGAGGCAGGCCTACTAGAAGGCAGGAGGAGTCACTTGTCTTGGGTTTGAGTAGGCCTCTTGTGTGTGTCTGGTTAGAGATGGCCTCAAAGCAGAGTTTTGAGGTGGGGTGCCATGCACTACTCTGGGACCGCTGCTAGTACAAGCATGGACCTGAAGTCTGACCAGCCTTTCTACCTATTTTTAATCAAATATTCTTATAAAAGAACTAAATGAGTGTTAATATGGATAAAATACATTATAAATATAAAAATAATATAACTAACCCCATTAATTTACACATTTAATGCATATGGCTAAGATTTAAATTCTGATAGAACTTTTTTTAAGTGCACTCAAAAAATGAAGAAAGTTCATGGATCATTAAAATTAATTTGCTCTTTTTTATTACATATTTTGTATCGATTGATAATTTCTAAGTATACTTTTTCTTTAATTTGATCAAAAATTTCAGTCATGTCTTCTGTTAAGTATCTACTAAGATGTTTGAGAACTTAAAACTTGTGGGGCAAGTGGAGTGTGCTGCAAGACAGAAGAACTGGTAAGGTTGAGTGAACCCCAACCCTTTGAAACTCAGAATTGAATACAGTAGGCTGAGGGCTAGCTCCCTGCCAAACTCTACCTGCTTTGGAACATGTCGCTACAACATCTCACTAAGAGGACCATGCCCATGCTATTAGAGCATTATTACCACCTCAAACTGAGCCAATGAGAAACATCTATTCATAAATTCTACCCTGCTCCTCAATGTTTATGAAGTCCCAATCCACATTCAATAAAGTGCACAAGTTATTTAACTGAGAATCAACTGAGAATGACTGCCTTCCGGAGGTATAAGACTTTGCCTAAGAGTTTTAGCTCCCAAAGCATTCACTGCAGGACCTTAGACTGGCCAGATAGGCTGGACTCATACCCCTGCTGACCCTGATGTCCCTGTTGCTCTCATGGTAGTTGTCACCTTCTTCCACTGTCAGTCCTCCTGCTGCTGGCATTACCACTGCCACGAAAGTAGGCAAGGCCTGGGACCTGCCTACCTGCCCTGCACAGGCTTGCCTTCTGAGATCTCTGAGACTCTGGCCACTTCTGTCTTGACCAGATAATTACAGGACCCCAAGTTCCACAAAGGATGACAAAAACTAATTGTTTTGAACAGTAAAAAATGACTCATGAATTTATTAACTTTGTTCTTTCTGTAATAATTTATGTACTACTTTCTATTTGACATATTTAATGAATAACAAGAAATCATGATGTTATGATAGCCCTAAAATATTTCCTATTTGATATTTCAAATATATTAATTATACCTAAGTAAAGTTGAAATAATACATTGAAAATATTTGTATGTTTAATATGAATAAAATTCTAATTTCTCTATATCTAAGTGGTCTTGTTATCTTGGGAGCAGACCAGCCTGTCTCTTTCAAGAATGCACAGTTTACAGGCTCCCCAGGATATCTGCAGCAGCCAGGGTAAAAGGAAGGAGAGCCACCAAAATAACCACAGCACCTGGGACCCTCCAGGTGCCCAGTAGAAGTAGAATTCCTCTCCACTATGCACAAATGCTATCTCCCCTCTGGTCTGCACCTGCTTAGGGGCAGATCAGACTATCTTCCATTTCTTATCAACACCACACAGTCTGAAGAACTCCTGGGAGATCTGCTGTAGTCAGGGCATCAGTCTACAGGGCTTCCAGGGTATTGACTACAGCTAGGGCCACAGATTCCTCCAGGAGCAATCCAGAAATAAGGGATGCAGGGTCCACAAAGAGTCACCCATGTCAGCTAGGACCAGAGATAAAGAGAGTTAGAGGAAAGTGTAAGATCATAGGCAACAGAAGCCAATAAACATACTTTGACATCATTGGAATCCAGCGCTCCCACAACAGCAAGCCAAGAATACCCCAATACACCTGAAAAGCATGATGCTGACCTAAAATCTCATCTCATGAAACTAATAAAAAACTTTAAGGATATATAAATACTTCACTTAAAGAGACACAGGAGAACAGGTAGAATCCATTAAAGAGGAAACAAATAAATCTCTCAAAGAAATATAGGAAAACACAAACAAGTGAAGGAATTGAATGAACTCGTCCAAGACATAAAAATGCAAGTAGATACAATAAAAAAAATCACAAATAGAGGCAGCGCTGGAAATAAAAACCTAGGAAAGAGGTCAGGAGCTACAGATATAAACATCACCAACAAAATACAAGAGAGAGAAGAGAGAATCTCAGGCATAGAAAGTACCATAGAAGATTTTGACACCATGGACTAAGAATTAAATACAGAGCATAAAAATTTTCTAACCCAAAACATCCAGGAGATCCAGTACACATGGAAAGACCAAACTTATGAATAATAGGAATGGAAGCGAGTGAAAATTCTAAGCTCAAAGGGCCAGAAAACTTCAACAGTATCATAGATGAAACTTGCCCAACTTAAAGAAAGAGATGGCCATAAATGCACAAGAAGCCTAGAGAACACCAAATAGATTGGACAAAAAAAAATTTCTTCCATTATACAATAGTCAATACACTAAATGCACAGAAAAAAAGAAAGACTATTAAAAGGTGTATGGGAAAAATGCCTAGTAATATATAAAGGCAGACCTATCGGAATTATACCAGAATTCCCAACAGAGTCTCTAAAAGCCTGAAGATCTTGCACAGATGTCATAGAAATCCTAAGAGATCACAAATACCAGCCCAGACTACTATACTCAGCAAAAATCTCAATCATCACAGATGGATAAAGCAAAACATTTCATGACAAAACCAAATTTAAACAATATATATCTACTAACCCAGCCCTACAGAGCATTCTACATGGAAAAGTCCAACACAAGGAGAGTATCTATGCCAAAGTAAGAGCAGGAAATCATCTTACAACAAATCAAAAAGGAGGGAATCATAGACACACAATCTCACCTCCAACAACAAATATAACAGGAAGTAACAATTATCTGTCTTTAATATCTCTCAACATTGATGGACTCAGTGCCCCTCCCACCCAAAAGCCAAAACCTAACAGACTGGCTATCCAAGCAGGATCCAGCATTTTGCTGCATTTATGAAACTTACCCCAATGACAAAGACAGATAATATTACAGAGTAAAAGCCTGGAAAAAGTTTTCTAAGTAAATGGTTCCAAGAAGCAAGAGGGAGTTGTCATTCTAATATCTAATAAAATATGCTTTCAACCAAAAGTTATCAAACATTATGGGGAAGGATACTTCATATTCATCAAAAGAAACATCCACCAAGATGAAATGTCAATACTGAATATCTATGCTGCAAATGAAAGGGCACAAACATTCATAAGAGAAACTTTACTAAAGCTAAAAACATGCATTGAACCTAATATAATAATAGTGGGAGACTTCAACACCCAATGCTCACCAATAGGTCATTGAAACAGAAACTAAACACAGACACAGTGAAGCTAATATAAGTTATGAACCAAATAGACTTAACAGATATATTAGACAATTTCACCCTAAAACAAAAGTATATTCCTTCTTCTCAGCACCACACAGTGCCTTCTCCAAAAGTGACCATATAATCAGTCACAAAACAAACCTCAACTAATCCAAGATGATTGAAGTAATTCCATTCATCCTATCAGATCACCATGGACCAAAATAACAACAAAATCTACAGAAATTGCCCACATTGATGGAAACTGAACAACTCTCTACCCAATGATAACTTGGTCAGGGAGGAAGTAAAGAAATTAAGACATTCTAGAATTCAATGAAAATCAAGACATAGTATACCCAAATTTATGGGAAACATTAAAAGCAGTGCTAAGAGAAAAAAATCATTGCACTAAATGCCTTCCTGAAGAAACTGGAGAGATCCTACACTAGCAACTTAACAGCATACTTTAAAAAACCCTAGAGGAATAGAAGGCAGGGAATACTCAAAATCAGGGCTGAAATTAACCAATTAGCAACAAAGAGAATGAATAAAAATGATCAAAAACCAAAAGCTGCTTCTGTGAGAAAATCAACAAGATAGATAACACTTAGCCAAACTAACTAAAGGGCACAGAGACAGTATCCAAATTAATAAAATCAGAAATGAAAAAGGAAACATAAGAACTTAAATTCAAAAAATAATAAGATCCTACTACAAAAGCCTTTACTCAACAAAACTGGAAAATTTAGATGAAATGGATGACTTTTTAGACAGATACCACATACAAAATTTAAATCAAGAGCAAGTAAACTATCTAAACAGTCTCATATTCTTTACGGAAATAGAAGTCATTAGTCCCCCTCCCCTGACCCAGTGAACAAGCAAACAAACAAAAAAGCCCAGGGCAAGATGGTTTTAGTGTAGAATTCTACCATACCTTCAAAGAATAGCTAATATCAACACTTCTCAAACTATTCCATAAAATATAACAAAAGTAACACTACCTAATTCATTCTATGAAGCCACAGCTACTCTGCAACCTAAACCACACATAGGTCAAACAAAGAAAGAAAACTTCAGACCAATTTTGCTAATTAATACTGATGAAAAATATTGTCAGTAAAATTCTAGCAAACTGAATCCAAGAACACACTAAAACCATTACTCACCACGATCAAACAGGTGTCATTCCAGGGATGCAGACATGGTTAAATATGTAAAAATCCATTAATAATATTCACTATGTAAACAAACTGAAAGAAAAAATCAAATGATTATCTCCTTTGATACTGAAGAAGCAATTGATAAAATACACTCCTTTCATGTTAAAAGTCTTGGAGAGATCAGAAATTCAAGGCCCTTACCTAAACATAGTAAAACCAATATACAGCAAACCATCAGTCAATATAAAATTAAATGGAGAGATATTTGAAGCAATTTCATTAAAATCAGGAACAGGGCAAGGCTACCCACTCTCTGTATCTATTTAATATAGTACTCAAAGTTCTAGATAGAGCAATAAGACAACAAAAGGAGTTTGAGGGGATAAAAATTGGAAAAGAAGATGTTAAGATATCACTTTTTGCAGATGATATGATAATATACATAATCAACTCCCAAAATTCTACCAGAGAACTTCTACAGTTGATAAACAACTTCAGCAAAGTGGCTGGATATAAAATTAACTCAAATATATTAGTAACCTTCCTTTATTTTAATGATAAAAAGACTGAGAAAGAAATTAGGGAAACAAGACCCTTCACATTAACCACAAATTTTATAAGATTTTTTTTGTTGTAACTCATACCAAGCAAATGAAAGATCTGTACAACAGGAACTTCAAATTTCTTTTAAAAAGAAATTGAAGTAGACCTCAGAAGGTGGAAAGATCTTCCATCTCATGAATTGGTAGGATTAAAATAGAAAAAAAATTGGCCATCTTTCCAAGAGCAATCAACAGGTCTAACTCAATCCTCATCAAGATTCGAACACAGTGTTTCACAGACATGGGAAGAGTAATTCTCAATTTTATATGGAATAAAAAAAAACCCAGGATAGCAAAAATAGTTCTTAGGAATAAAAGAACTTCCAGGGGAATCACCATCCCTGACTTCAAATGGTACTACAGAGCAATAGAGATAAAACCACATAATACTGGTACAGAGATAGATATGTCAATCAATGGAATAGAATTAAAGAGTCAAAAATAAGCCCACACTTTTATGAACACTTGATTTTTGACAAAGAAGCCAACAATGTGCAAAGTAAAAAATGAAATCATCTTCAATCAGTGGTGCTGGTTCAACTGTCAGTCAGTATGTAGAAAAAAAGATCCATATTTATCACCTTGCATAAAACTCAAGGCCAAATGGATTAAGGACCTCGACATAAAACCAGATACACTGAATCTATTAGAAGAAAAGGTGGGAGTGGGGATGTTGGTTGGGGGTTTAGCTCAGTGATAGAGCACTTGCTTAGCAAGTGCAAGGCCCTGGGTTCAGTCCTCAGATGCTGGAGGAAAAAAAGAAAGTGGGAAAGAGCCTCAAAGTTATTGGCATGAGGGACATTTCCTAAACAGAACTCCAATCGGTCAGGCTCTAAGATCAACCATCGATAAATAACATCTGATGAAACTGAAAAGCTTCTATAAGGCAAAAGACAAATCAGCAACCTACAGATTGGGAAAAATATTCACCAACCCCACATCTGATAGGGAACTAATATCCAAATATATAAGGAACTAAAAAAAAATAACCTTCAAACAACCCAATTAAAAATGGGGTACAGAGCTAAACAGAGAATACTCAACTAAGGAATCTTGAATGGCTGAGTAACACCTAAAGAAATGTTGTTCAACATTCTTAGTCATCAGGGAAATGCAAATCAAAACAACCCTGAGATTCCACATCACATCAGTCAGAATGACTAAAATCAAAAACTCAGGTGCTAGCTAATGCTGGCAACTATGTGGAGAAAGAGGAACACTCCTTCATTGTTGGTGGGATTGCCAGCTGGCACGACCATTTTGGAAATCTATCTGGAGGTTCCTCAGAAAATTGGACATAGAACTACCTGAGGACCCAGTTGTACCACTCCTGGGAATATTCCTAAAAAAGATGCTCCCACATTTCAGAAGGACACGTGTTCCACGATATTCTTACCAGCCTTATTTAGAATCACCAGATGCTGCAAAACAACCCAGATGTCTCTGAACAGAAGAATGGATACAGAAAATGTGGTACATTTTCAATGGAATACTACTCAGCTACTAAGAATGAGGACATCATGAATTTTGTAGGCAAATGGATGAAACTAGAAATTATCATCCTGAGTGAGGTAACCCAGACCTGAAGAGATATACATGGAAACGCAGGGACAAAAATAGAGCAGAGACAAAGAAAAGGCCATCCATAGACCATAGACTATCATGGGTTCTATCTCGTCTGCATATAACAAACCCATACACTAATGCTGATGCCAAATACTTCATGCAGACAGGAATCCTCTGAGAGTTTCTGCCAACACCTGACTAGGACAGATTCTGACACTCATGGTCATTCATTGGACTGAGCCTGGGTATGTCAAAGGAAGAGACAGAGAAGGACTGAAGGAACTGAAGGGGATTACAACCCCATAGAAATAACAACAATATTAATTAACCAGACTCCTCAGACATCCCAGGGATTCAACCACTAACCAAAGAGTATACATGTGTGGGTCCATGGCTACAGCTAAATATGTAGTAGAGGATTGACTTATCTGCCTTCAGTGTGAGGGGAGGCTCTTGTAGAGGCTTGTTGCCACACCAAAGAAGGATGCTAGAGGGGTGAGGCAGGAGTGTGTGGGTGACTGATAGAGGGCCCTCTGAAAGGCAAAGGGAGAGGGAATGTGATGGGGTGTTTATGGAGGGGAGACTGACAAGGGGGCATTTGAAATGTAAGTAAATAAAATGATCAATAAAAGTAGTACCTCCCAAATAAGACATGACTGAATCATCATGACTCCCCTTTCAGTGAACATCCAGGGACACAGAGGCATCTCAGAGAGACCAATTGTTGATGCACAAATACAGGACACTTTTGGAGCCATGCTCTCATTCCCTCCTCTCCTAAAGTCCATTATCTCTCTAAATGTTATTTTTCATTTCTATAGAAAATAGTTTTTGTTATATATTATATCCTAATTATAGTTTCCCTTTCCTCTATTACTCCTAGTTCTTCCCATCTCGATCTACCTCCTTTCTGTCTTTCATTGAAAAATAACCTGTTTGCATTCCTTTGTGTTCTCATGTGACTGTGTCATTTCATTTCTAATTTCCATTATTATGTGCAATGCTACTGAAATTAGTCTGTATTTTTAAAAATACTCTTCTAAAGAAACTTCACAGTGTCAGAATTAAAGATATTTAACTTTGAACTTCACCTGAAGCCTGTTTCCTACATTTGTAGACTCACCTCCCTTAAGGAGGACCTACAAAATTCTCAGTAACTTATTAGCATATAATTACCATTTTGGTCCAGAGTTTCTGATTAATACCAAAGGATAATAACTTGCTCATCCTGTTTGTTGCACAATTATTCATAATGTTGAAGACATGGAATCCATCAACGAATCTATCAATAGATGAATATGAAAACTGTGGCATAAATAGTGAAGTATTTTTCATGCAGTCATGAATGTAATTACCTTATTTACAGCAAAATATATGAGTCCAGAAACAGGACGACAACATCGGGCTCTCTCTCTCTCTCTCTCTCTCTCTCTCTCTCTCTCTATCTCTCTGACTCACAAAACAAATGTAGAATAAGGACTATATTATTAGATTTTATTTCTAAGAAATGCATTTATATATGGAATGCAGAAAGAATGGTTCTTAAAAATAATATTCATGAATATTTTGTGTTATATTTTCATGTTGCTATCTTTTGCTGTTGCTCTGTCTGCATATGATAGGATGGAGAACGAAGAAAGAGAAAAAGGAGAGAAATGGGTAGGAGAGAACACTTGTGAGATAAGTTTAAAATTTTCATTCTTCAATAAATGGAAGTATCTGAGTTTAGGTTTGATTTATTTATTTCATTTGTTCAATCATTTATTTTTCTTATTCACACTACATCCTGATTACAGCTCCTTCTCTCCACTCCTCTCAGTCCTGCTCTTACAAATCCTTGCCCCTTTATCCCCTTCTGTTCACCTCATGGAAGAAAATGCTGTTCTTGGACACCACTTTAGTATATCTTTTTTCAGCAGAACTTAGCAATCTTCTCTCACTGAGGCCCATCCAGGCAGTCTAGCTAGGGTAAGGAGATCCAGTGGCAGCAGTAGAGTCAGAGACAGATCCTACTCCAATTGTTAGGGGACCCACATGAAGACCAAACTGCACATCTGCTACAAATATGTCAGGGATGTAGATACAGCTCCTACATGGTCTTTGGTGTTTATATTTTTAAAAATATTCAAAATATGATTAATGTTAATTGTATCAAGTTAAAGGACATACATTATAACATATGCTTGCTAGTTTTATGAATCCAGTTTGATTTTCATAAGAAAATGAAAACTAAAAATATAGTTATCATCCTCCCATCTTATACATATACCCAAATGTAGCACAAGTTACTTATTTTTAAAATATGTGTCTCTTAATTTGTAACACAAATTAAAGTTGATTTTGTTTAATTGATTTCCATGTATGTGTTAGCAGACAATATTCCCAAATCAATATAAGCATAGGGTGATAAAAGTTTATAAAGTGTTGCTTTAATTAAGTTTCTCAACATTGTGACTAAATGTCTAATGGAAATGAATACGTAGAGTATTTATTTTGACTTGCAGTATGTTCTGTTCCTGGTGTTTGGGACGCATGTATTTGGCAAAGAACATGATGCTTCCATACGTATGTTGGGGGAGGGGAGAAAACCCCCAGTGAACGTGATTGTTGGGGAAAGGGCGGTAATGGGGGGAGGATAGGGAGGGGAACATTCATATAGAAGGGGATGGGAGGGGCTAGGGGGATGTTGGCCCAGAAACCGGGAAAGGGACTAACAAATGAAATGTAAATAAGAAATACTCAAGTTAATAAAGAAAAAAAAAAGAAAAAAAGATGCAAAGAGGAAGAGGAAGGAACTGGGAAAAGTTATGTCCTTTTACAACATGCTCATGGTGGCCAATTTTCTCTTTCAGGTCACAACCTAGTCAAACTACTACTTACCAGAATAGAGAACCTGTCTGGCGATCAATTCCAATGCATCACACATATCACACATATTTGCAACTAGTACTAGCTCGCAGATTCTTTGAAATGCAACATGGGTCCATATTATCTCACATCAGAAGTTTTCTCAAAAATTATACAAAAAAAGACTTCAAGATGAAACATAAAATTTACCACATAGGGCTCATATCCACCTTTCTGGTACAATTATTAGTGTAGAATGACATAAGACAAAAGTGCGCATAGATACGTTAAACATAAGCATAAATAGACTTTCTGCTATACTTTGTATCTAAGAAGTCTCCATCAAAAAGTAAGCCCAGATACAGAAAAGAAAAGATTTGCTCTTATGCATTGAGTTTCTGAATGGTCCCTGGTTGTATGACTGTATATGGAGTTATTTAAAATTTAGGGTTAGGCTGCAGTGATGGCTAAGTGGTTAAAAACAGTTACTAATTTCCTGGATGATCCAAGCTTAATTCCTTGCACCATATCAAGTGACTCACAACTGTCTGTAAATCCAGATTCAATGCTCTCCTTTGGCTTCTGTAGTCCTGTCTATACATGGAGTATCCACACAGAGACTCAGAATACTTATAAATTTCTTTATAAAAGAAATTGGGATCTAGTAAAACCATTAGTATGGCAGAGCTTGCACCTTTCAGGTATTTTAGTGAACTTTACTTTATCATTTGTAATCTCTGCCTGAATGCAGATATAGTAAAGAATTTGGGCTAAATTCTAGGTATGGCTTGGAGAATCCCATGAATTCTGTAATAACATGGAGAACAAGACAACTGCACTACTGAGCTTGGCATTATCTAATGCCCTAAGTTCAGCAGACATATTGGGAGAAAGATTTATTTTAGTTTCATTTAAAAGGCTGAGTGCCTGGCTGTTTGGTCACATTGCTTTTGTGCTTGTTGGCAAAGCAGCACGTACTAGAAGGATACTGTGGCAAAGAAACCTGCTCATTCATGGAGTGAAGCATAAGGCGAAGAAGAAACAAAAAGAGACAGAATTTACACAATCCTCTGGGGATATGTACAAAACTAATTTTCTTTCATGAAGATGTATCTTTCTTTTAAAGGTTTGTTTTCCAACAGTGCTGGTAATAAAGCTTTTATACCTGCACTTTTAGGGAACACTTGCCCCAATCACAGACACTTAACAAATTATTTAATTTGGGATAAATTTTCTGTACTTTATCTTTTGATTTAGTTATCAGAGATATACACTGAAATAATTCTGAATGGGGGAACCCATCACTATGCTATTCACACTGCTCCCTTCATGCAGGTCTTTGAATGTTTGAGAATTCTTTAAAAGATACATTGAATTCTTCTTTTAATTAAAGCTATGTTACTAAATTTTATGACAGTTCTTAGTGAATAATCGTTTTGCAGTAGAAATCCCAATTGAAATTCTCTGGCAGAAAATTTATCATAGGCAAGCCCTTACACTCTTTTGCCAAGTTGTTTAGGTAGTTTTAGAGACTGAAAATTATTTTTCGAGGAAATAGAGGGTATTCATTAAATTCATCACAGGTTTATTATCATTAGGGTCTACAGTAATTATATTTCATACTCTTTTCATATTGAATTTAAATAATAGTTTTATAACATAAATATTAAAGGGCACAAGAGGGTCCCAATGCCATTATAAAAATTATTTAATGTCTATAGATGTGACTTAGCTGTCACAAGGACTTCCTGCTCTTCCAGAGAACCTTAGTCTGAATCCTCACCGTGGCTGGGCTAACAACTTCAGGTGATCTCTGTTCTGTCTATATTGAGCACACACAAATAGACACAGACAAATACCAGTAAAATCATAAAAATTAAAGTATTTCTTGAATTATTCTGAGAGTAGACAAAAGACTCAGTAGGTTTATTACCAACTTGAGAAGCTGAGTTAAGTTCCTGAAATCTATAAGATAGAAAATAAAACAGAGTCACAAATTTGTCCTCTTAACCTTAAACCTGTGACATGGCACATTGGCATACACACACACACACACACACACACACACACACACACTCACACACACATGTTCACATAGATACCTACAAATTATGCATATGAAATATAGTTTAAAAATTATATCTATATATCTGTATACCTATATCTACATCTATATCTATCTGTGTGTGTATGTATGTATGTATGTATGTATGTATGTATGTATCTATCTATCTATCTATCTATCTATCTATCTATCTATCTATCTATCTATCTTTCCGTTCCCAGCACAGCCATGGCTCATGGTCCCAAGAAACATCTAAAGCTGGTAGCCACTTGAAAATATTGGATGCTGCATAAGTTGACTGGCATGTTTGCTCCTCGTCCACCCACTAGTCTTCACAAGCTGAGGGAGTGCCTGCCTCTGATCATTTTCCTAAGGAACAAACTTAAGTATGCCATGACTGGAGATAAAGTAAAAAAAGATTTGCATGCAGTGATTTGTTAGATTAATGGGAAAGTCAGGAGTGATATAACCTACCCTGCGGGGTTTATGGATGCCATCAGCATTGACAAGACTGGAGAGAACTTCCATCTGATCTATGCCATCAAGGGTTGCTTTGCTGTTCATCAAATTACACCTGAGGAGGCTAAGTACAAGTTGTGCAAAGTGAGAAAGATCTTTGTGGGTACAAAAGGAATCCCACTTCTGGTGACCTATGAGGCTTGTACTATTTGATACTCTGATACCCTCATCAAGGTGAATGACACCATTTAGATTGATTTGGAAACAGGCAAAATAACTGACTTCATCAAGTTCAACACTGGGAACCTGTGTATTGAGACCGGAGGTGCTAACTTCGGAGGAATTGGTGTAATCACCAATAGAGAGAGACATCCTGGCTCTTTTGATGTGGTTCATATGAAAGATGCCAATGGCAGCAGCTTTGCTACTTGGCTTTCCAACATTTTTGTTATTGGCAAGGGCAGCAAACCATGGATCTCTCCTCCCTGAGTAAAAGGAATCTGCCTCACCATTGCTGAAGAGAGAGTCAAGAGGCTAGTAGCCAAACAAAGCAGTGGGTGTAATGTTCTCTAGGAGATATGCTGGAGAAGTATTTGTACTCTCACTACTACAAGCCTTTCTTGGCAACATGCTAGATTAAACAGCATTATGAAATTTTTAAAACTTATATATTAATTTTTGTAGTTTTTTATATACATATAGTTTATGTTTAAGATGCATGTAAGTGACCATGGTAGCTAGATCATTGATTGAATTCACATATCTTTGAAATATTCCCTAAATAATATTCCAAAGTAAAATCCATGATTTTTTGTGCAAATATATATTTCTACTGAAAATTAAAGGGAATATAAAACTAGTAAGCCAAGACAGAATGATTAATGTGAAATTCTTGGATCTACAAATTACCTATAATCCTTCTGAGACCTGCTGAAAAATATAGCTCTGCTCAGTCCAATGGATATTCTGTATTGCAGGTCATTTTTTTATCCCAAAATACAATGGAAACTCATTGTGAGCTATTATCACCAATACAGAAAAATCAGTTCTTGTTTAAGTTCACTTATTTCATAACCCAAGAATGGTCTACTGAGACTTGTCTTTCTCTATGTTTTCCTCCAAATGTTGTCTGGTGTTGAGCTGTTAAATAAAGGAAAAGCAAAGCAAGAGTACCTATCAAGTTCTTATGTAGAACCTGAATTCAAGGTTGGTTTAGAAGTGTTGCGTTGACACTCTGCTACTCCATTTTACTCCTGTGGAGTCACACTTGAGTAAAAGTCTAGTTACCTGAGCTTAGGTGAGAGAATTCTCACAACAAAGGTCCTTTCTCATCTCATAGACAGGAAAATTTACAAGAAAGTCTAAGAATAGAAAGCACTGAGCCAGACTGGAGTAGAATAATTTTGTACAAGATGTTTTCTATAAATACTAACTATATCAGATGTAATCGCAAAGGGTCTCAGTTGTAGTCCCCAAAGAAAAGGCCTCTAACTGGAAACTCCTGGGACTGATGTGAAAATGAGTATGACTGTCTGCCAGCAGTGTGCTGATTTCTCCACTGCCACATCTTGTAAGATAAAGAATTCACAGCTCCAGACACCGCCTGGACCTGAAGGGACTGGATCAACAGTTCTCTGCACCCAAATCCCATGGGAGGAAGAGCTAAACCTTCAGAGAGGCAGACACGCAGGGGAAGCCAGAAGAGACTACACTCTGCCCACATTTCTGACTCCAGAGGAAAAACACCTAATGCCATCTTTGACCCTTGTGCACGGGGCCTCCCAGAAAAGGTGGCACAGGCCTTCCTGGTTGCTGCCCTAATGGAGTGCGCAAAGCAAAACCCCAAGAGCAAACTTGAGCCATGGGACCACAGGTAAGTCAAACATTTCTGATCCAAGCAACCTGCCTGGTGAACTCAGGACACAGCCCACAGGAACAGCTGAAGACCAGTAGATAGGAAAAACTACACGCCCGAAAGCAGAACACTCTGTTCCCATAACTGGCTGAAAGAAAAAAGGAAAATAGTTCTACAGCACTCCTGACACAAAAGCCTATAGGAGAGTCTAGCCACTGTCAGAAATAGCAGAACAAAGTAACACTAGAGATAATCTGATGGAGAGAGGCAAGAGCGGGAACCCAAGCATCAGAAACCAAGAATACATGGCATCATCAGAGCCGAATTCTTCCACCAAAGCAAACACTGAATATCCAAACACACCAGAAAAGAAAGATCTAGATTTAAAATCACATTTGATCATGATGCTGGAGGACTTCAAGAAAGACATGAAGAACTCCCTTAAAGAAATGCAGGAAAACATAAATGAACAAGTAGAAGCCTAAAGAGAGGAATCAAAAAAATCCCTGAAAGAATTCCAGGAAAACACAATCAAACAGTTGAAGGAGTTAAAAATGGAAATAGAAGCAATGAAGAAAGAACACAGGGAAACAACCCTGGATATAGAAAACCAAAGGAAGAGACAAGGAGCCGTAGATACAAGTATCACCAACAGAATACAAGAGATAGAAGAGAGACTCTCAGGAGCAGAAGATTCCATAGAAATCATCGACACAAATGTCAAAGATATGTAAAACGGAAAAAGCTACTGGTCCAAAACATACAGGAAATCCAGGACTCAATGAAAAGATCAAACCTAAGGATAATAGGTATAGAAGAGAGTGAAGACTCCCAGGTCAAAGGACCAGTAAATATCTTCAACAAAATCATAGAAGAAAACTTCCCTAATGTAAAGAACACATAAGAAGCCTACAAAACTCCATCTAGATTGGACCAGAAAAGAAACTCCTCCCATCACATAATAGTCAAAACAACAAATGCATGAAATAAAGAAAGAATATTAAAAGCAGTAAGGGAAAAATGTCAAGTAACATATAAAGGCAGACCTATCAGCATCACACCAGACTTCCGCCAGAGACCATGAAAGCCAGAAGATCCTGGACAGATGTCATACAGACCCTAAGAGAACACAAATGCCAGCCCAGGTTACTGTATCCAGCAAAACTCTCAATTAACATAGTTGGAGAAACCAAGATATTCCATGACAAAACCAAATTTACACAATATCTTTCTACAAATCCAGCACTACAAAGGATTATAAATGGTAAAGCCCAACATAAGGAGGCAAGCTATACCCTAGAAGAAGCAAGAAACTAATCGTCTTGGCAACAAAACAAAGAGAAGAAAAGCACACAAACATAACGTCACATCCAAATATGAATATAACAGGAAGCAATAATCACTATTCCTTAATATCTCTCAACATCAATGGTCTCAAGTCCCCAATAAAAAGACATAGATTAACAAACTGAATACACAATGAGGACCCTTCATTCTGCTGCCTATAGGAAACACATCTCAGGGACAAAGACAGACACTACCTCAGAGTGAAAGACTGAAAAACAACTTTCCAAGTAAATGGTCAGATGAAGCAAGCCAGAGTAACCATTCTAATAGCGAATAAAATCGATTTTCAACTAAAAGTCATCAAAAAAGATAAGGAAGGACACTTCATATTCATCAAAGGAAAAATCCACCAAGATGAACTCTCAATCCTAAATATTTTTGCTCCAAATACAAGGGCACCTACATACATAAAAGAAACCTTACTAAAGCTCAAAAAACACATTGCACCTCACACAATAATGTAGGAGATTTCAACACCCCACTCTCATCAATGGACAGATCATGGAAACAGAAATTAAACAGAGACGTAGACAGACTAAGAGAAGTCATGAACCAAATGGACTTAACAGATATTTATAGAACATTCTATCCTAAAACAAAAGGATATACATTCTTCTCACCATCTCATGGTACTTTCTCCAACATTGACCATACAATTGGTCATAAAACAGGCCTCAGCAGATGCAGAAAGATAGAAATAATCCTATACATCTTATCAGACCACCATGGGCTAAAGCTGGTCTTCAATAATAATAAGGGAAGAACACCCACATATATATGGAAGTTGAACAATGCTCTACTCAATGATAACCTGGTCAAGGAAGAAATAAAGAAAGAAATTACAGACTTCTTAGAATTTAATGTAAAGGAAGATACAACATACCCAAACTTATGGGACACAATGAAAGCTGTGCTAAGAGGAAAACTCATAGCTCTGTTTGCCTGCAGGAAGAAACAGGAGAGAGCATATGTCAGCCGCTTGACAGCACACCTAAAAGTTCTAGAAGAAAGAGAAGCAAATCCCCCGAGGAGGAGTAGAAGGCAGGAAATAATCAAACTCAGAGCTGAAATCAACCAAGTAGAAACAAAGAGGATTATACAAAGAATCAACAGAAACAAAAGTTGGTTCTTTGAGAAAATCAACAAGATAGACAAACCCTTAGCCAGACTAACGAGAGGACACAGAGAGTGTGTCCAAATTACCAAAATCAGAAATGAGAAGGGAGACATAACTACAGAATCAAAGGAAATTCAAAAAATCATCAGATCCTACTACAAAAGCCTGTATTCAACAAAACTTGAAAATCTGCAGGAAATGGACAATTTCCTAGACAGAACCAGGTACCAAAGTTAAATCAGGAAAAGATAAACCACTTAAACAACCCCACAACTACTAAGGAAATAGAAGCAGTCATTAAAGTTCTCCCAACCAAAAAGAGCCCAGGTCCAGACGGGTTTAGTGCAGAATTCTATCAGACCTTCATAGAAGACCTCATACCAATATTATCCAAACTATTCCACAATATTGAAACAGATGGAGCACTACCGAATTCCTTCTATGAAGCCACAATTACTCTTATACCTAAACCACACAAAGTCCCAACAAAGAAAGAGAACTTCAGACCAATTTCCCTTATGAATATCGACACAAAAATACTCAATAAAATTCTGGCAAACTGAATCCAAGAGCATATCAAAACAATCATCCACCATGATCAAGTAGGCTTCATCCCAGGCATGCAGGGATGGTTTAATATATGGAAAACCATCAACGTGATCCATTATATAAACAAACTGAAAGAACAAAACCACATGATCATTTCATTAGATGCTGAGAAAGCATTTGACAAAATTCAACACCCCTTCATGATAAAAGTCCTGGAAAGAATAGGAATTCAAGGCCCATACCTAAACATAGTAAAAGCCATATACAGCAAACCAGTAGCTAACATTAAACTAAATGGAGAGAAACTTGAAGCAATCCCACTAAAATCAGGGACTAGACAAGGCTGCCCACTCTCTCCCTACTTATTCAATAAAGTTCTTGAAGTTCTAGCCAGAGCAATCAGACAATAAAAGGAGATCTAGGAGATACAGATTGGAAAAGAAGAAGTCAAAATATCACTATTTTTAGATGATATGATAGTATATTTAAGTGATTCCAAAAGTTTTACCAGAGAACTACTAAAGCTGATAAACAACTTCAGCAAAGTGGCTGGGTATAAAATTAACTCAAATAAATCAGTAGCCTTCATCTACACAAAAGAGAAACACACCGAGAAAGAAATTAGGGAAACGACACCCTTCATAATAATCCCAAATAATATAAAATACCTCGGTGTGACTTTAATCAAGCAAGTAAAAGATCTGTACAATAAGAACTTCAAGCCTCTGAAGAAAGAAGTTGAAGAAGACCTCAGAAGATGGATTGGCAGTATTAATATAGTAAATTAATATAGTAAAAATGGCCATGTTACCAAAAGCTATCTACAGATTCAATGTAATCCCCATCAAAATACCAATTCAATTCTTCAAAGAGGTTGACAGAACAATTTGCAAATTCATCTGGAATAACAAAAAACCCAGGATAGCTAAAACTATCCTCAACAATAAAAGGAATTCGGGGGAATCACTATCCTTGAACTCAAGCAGTATTACAGAGCAATAGTTATAAAAACTGCATGGTATTGGTACAGAGCCAGACAGATAGACCAATGGAATAGAATTGAAGACCCAGAAATGAACCCACACACCTTTGGTCACTTGATTTTTGACAAAGGAGCCAAAACCATCCAGTGGAAAAAAGATAGCATTTTTAGCAAATGGTGCTGGTTCTACTGGAGGTCAGCATGTAGAAGAATGCAGATCGATCCATGCTTATCATCCTGTACAAAGCTTAAGTCCAAGTGGATCAAGGACCTCCACATCAAACCATATACACTCAAACTAATAGAAGAAAAAGTGGGGAAGCATCTCGAACACGTGGCACTGGAGAAAATTCTCTGAATAAAACACCAATAGCTTCTGCTCTAAAATCAAGAATCGACAAATGGGATCTCATAAAACTACAAAGATTCTGTAAGGCAAAGGACACTGTTGTTAGGACAAAACGGCAACCAACAGATTGGGAAAAGATCTTTACCAATCCTAGAACTGATTGAAGGCTTATATCCAAAATATACAAAGAATTCACAAAGTTAGACTGCAAATAGACAAATAACCCTATTAAAAATGGGGTTCAGAGCTAAACAAAGAATTCATAGCTGAGGAATGCTGTTTGGCTGAGAAGCACCCAAAGAAATGTTCAACATCTTTAGTCATAAGGGTAATGCAAATCAAAACAACCCTGAGATTTCACCTCACACCAGTCAGAATGGCTAAGATCAAAAACTCAGGTGACAGCAAATGCTGGCAAGGATGTGGAGTAAGAAGAACACTCCTCCATTGTTGGTGGGATTGTAGACTGATACAACCATTCTGGAAATCGGTCTGGAGGTTCCTTAGAAAATTGGACGTTGAGCTACCTGAGGACCCAGCTATACCTTGGGCATATACCCAAAAGATGCTCCAACATATAACAAAGACATGTGCTCTACTATGTTCATAGCAGCTTTATTTATAATAGCCAGAAGCTGGAAAGAATCCAGATGCCCTTCAACAGAGGAATGGATACAGAAAATGTGGTACATCTACACAATGGAATATTACTCAGCTATCAAAAACAGTCACTTTATAAAATTCATAGGCAAATGGATGGAACTGGAAAATATCATCCTGAGTGAGGTAACCCAATCACAGAAAAACACACATGGTATGCACTCATTGACAAGTGGATATTTGTCCAAATGCTCGAATTACCCTTGATGCACAAAACACATGAATCTCAAGAAGGATGACCAAAATGCGAAGGCTTCACTCCTTCTTTAAAAGGGGAACAAGAATACCCTTAGGAGGTAATAGGGAGTCAAAATTTAGAACAGAGGCTGAAGGAACACCCATTTAGAGCCTGCCCCTTATGTGGCCCATACATATGCAGCCACCAAACTAGATAAGATATTTACCGAAGGCATGAAATTTCTCTTTGAACAATGGGGGCCTCCAATGGGAGAGCTGCTTGTAGCTTCAGCATATTCCTGTAGTACAGTACGATTACATGCTCTAAGGTCATCATAAAACATGTGTATTGTAATAGTAATTCCAAAATTAATCTGTAAATTAAACAACATCTATAAATTCAGGCACATGCAACTCATGTTTCGAGATCTTGTTTAAGCATGTGTGACATCTCTTTTAAAACTTTGAAAATTTATCAGGAATGGCCACTTTAGAAGCAGCGATCGATGTAGGCCTGTTCTGTGTAGCAGTTTGATGGTTGGGTTTCCATGGTTTCTTTTTTTCTGGGATGAATTATATTTGGTTATTTATCTGAAAGAAAATGAAGACAATAGAATGCTATACACAAGATGCTATAATTAGGACAAAGTTGTGCAAGTATTTAATAAACTGAAAGAGTTACTAACCAGTATGATGTGGTTCATATTAAAAGTTACGCTTATTTAGCACAAAGAATAATGTTTTAAAAGGTTATCCTCAAAGTGTTTGTTAAATTTCAGTTATAGTGCCATAACTATAATGCTATATCTATCTGGAGCTAATATAGGAAGCATATTAAAAATTGGAAGCATAAATGTTCAAAGTAGAGATTTATGTAGATATTATTGTAGAAGATAACAGTCATCCTAAGTAAAACACAGACTCACCAAAACATATTCTATCCCTTTTATCTGTCATGATTTTCATTTGCAAATTTTAGTATTGTGTTTGATGAGTGTCTTATTTCCAAATTGAAAAAAAACACAAATATAAATCCATACACAATTGCACATATGTTGTGTGCATGTACATTGTAATTATATCTAATGTGGGCAGTTTATGAACATGTACTTAAAAGTGATATAAATCATTTAGTATTGTACATATTTCTTAACAAAAATGAGAACATTGGAAATGATGTGAAAATTTGTGTTTCTAAGGAGCACACAAAAAAATTGCTAGAATACCCCCCATAGATGTGGAGGCTTGGTATCTAAGAATTTGGGGCCACCCCCCATTCTAAGAACATTAATTTGTCAATTTGCTTAGTTATTTTTCTGATCGAACTTGCTAATTAAAAACTCTTTGTGCTTGGCAAAAAAAAAAAAAAAGATGGATGAAGCAAAGAAGTGTAGGCTGACAGGAACCAGATATCTTCTGTGAGACACAGCCAGAATATGGCAAATACATAGGCGAATGCTAGCAGCAAACCACTGAACTGAGAACTGGACCCCCGTTGAAGGAATCAGAGAAAGGACTGAAAGAGCTTGAAGAGGCTTGAGACCCCATATGAACAACAATGCCAAACAACCAGAGCTTCCAGGGACTAAGCCACTACCCAAAGTCTATACATGGACTGACCTTGGGCTCCAACCGCATAGGTAGCCATGAATAGCCTAGTAAGGGCACCAGTGGAAGGGGAAGCCCTTGGTCCTGCCAAGACTGAACCCCCCAGTGAACGGGATTGTTGGGGGCAGGGAAGTAATGGTAGGAGAATGGGGAGGGGAACACAAATAGAGAAGGGTAGGAGCAGGGGTTAGGGGGATGTTTGCCTGGAAACCGGGAAAGGGAATGACAATTGAAATGTTAATAAGAAATACCCAATTTAATAAAGATGGAGAAAAAAAGCAGATTATATACTTTCAGCATACAATGGAAAGAATTATACACTTTCATTCCGAAAAGGAGGAAAAGGGAGCATAGTCTGGAAATCAGAGTAAGCTGAAAACCAGCAAGTCAAACTCCAAACTTTGTATGTCCATGTTTGATGTCAAAGCATTCTTCAGACCTCCATATCTTTTCAATTTTGTTGACTTCAGCATATTTCTCTCTCTTGGACTTTATTTCATTCCCTGCTAGCAGCTTTCCTTGCTAGATATCCCACAGGTCTTTCATCTCTAACATTTTGGGGTCTTCAGTGCAATCAGGCTTCATCTTCAGAGCTTCAGGCAATGGCCAATATGTCCTCCATGCAGGGACAACCTTGACACATATCTAGCCTCAGTGGTTTTCTTTAGCCTTGGATGAAGAATCCATGACCCCCCCTTTCTTCCATACTTGCCTCTAAATCAAGAATCACATGACCAAAACTGCCATATTCTACTGCTTTCTGGGGCTGAAACAGGGCCACCTACTTCAATTAAGTGTTTGTTCATTAGCTTTCTGTCTTCAGTTGTTTCCTTTGCTGCTCAAGCTTTTCTTTAATTTTGTTTCACAAGTTGGAAGCTTGGCTGGATGGGGTCTTGTCCTGAGGTCACCACTTCCATTATTCCATTCAGCATCAGACTTTTCTTTAAAAGTGTTATCTCCTTGAGCACTGGACTTAGCTTCACTATACCTCCTGAGGCTCCTTTTTTCTCCTCAAACTACATTTTGTAAGTTTCTTTATTCAATTGCTCCATTTCAATGTAGGTCTGCATAAGAATGGCTACTAATAACTATGTACAACAATTATTGCTTGGCTGTCTTGAAATCTTTGCTAATACCATTACTTCCAACCTATTCCATTTACCTTAGGCATATTTTTTTGGACAAGGGCAATAGGGAGTCATATTCTTTGTCAAAATATCACAAGAATGGTCTCTAGGTCACTTAATTATATTCTTCTTGGAAACTTCTTGAGCTGGAATCTGCAACTGAAATTCCCTTAGCACTTATTTCCAGACAATATCTCAGTAGAGAGATGGGAATTGGCTATGCAATACCATCTTTAACCATGCAGATATTAGAAATGGATGGATATTGGGTGAGCAAAGACAGTCTTTTCTAAGAGTGTTAGTAGATCCCATTCCAGTGAAAGACCACATATCCAAAAAATATTTGAGGAGCACAGATTGCATTTAAGTTTTAGTAGGACACAGAGTTGAGTATAGAAAATAGGGGGTGAATCTGAGACAAGATGAGGAGGGTAGTAAATATTATCAAACATACAAAATTTTCAAAGGACTATTTTGCTTATTTATTGTTTGTCAGAAACATTGATAAAGATCCTATGAAAGTTAGTGTGGACATCCCCAAATATATCTTAATTAATTAATTAATACTGGATATTTAATGTACTTACATTTCAAATGTTATCCCCACTTCCCATCTCTCCCATTCCCCCTCCAAATGACCTGCTTCTTTGAAGAGGCTTCTACTCCTTCCCAACCTCTTCCACCTCAACACACTGGAATTCTCCTACACTGGGGAAAAAGCCTTTAAAGAACCAAGGTTATTGCTGTTAGACACTGCCTCCCTATGCTACATATGCATCTGGAGACATGGGTCCCTCCATGTGTACTCTTTGGTTGGTGGTTTAGTCCCTGGGAGCTCTAGGGAGTCTGGTTGATTGATATTGTTCTTCCCATGGGGTAGTAAACCCCTTCAGCTCTTTCAGTCCTTTCTCTAACATCTCCATTAGGGTCCCTATGCTCAGTCTGATCATTAGCTACAAGCATCCTCATCTGTATCAGTAAGACTCTAGCAGAGACTCTCAGGACACATCTTTATCAGGCACCCATCAGCAAGCACTTCTTGGTATCAGCAACAGTGAATGGATTTGATGGCTGCATATGGCATGGATCCCCAGGTGGGGCCTTTACTTCAGTCTCTGCTCCACTCTTAGTCACTGTATTTTTTCCCATGAGTATTTTGTTCCCCATTCTAAGAAGGACTGATGCATCCACACTTTGGTCTTCCTTTTTCTTGAGCTTCATATGGTCTGTGAATTGTATCTTGGGTATTTCAAGTTTTGGGGCTAAGATCCACTTATCAGTGAGTGCATAACATGTATGTTCTTCTGTGACTGAGTTACCTCACTCAGGATGATATTTGCTAGTTCCATCAACTTGTCTAAGAATTTCATGTAGTCATTGTTTTTAATAGCTGTGTAGCATACCATGTGTAAATGTACCACATTTTCTGTATCCATTCCTCAGCTGAAGGACATCTGGGTTCTTTCCATCTTCCAGCTATTATAGATAAGGCTGTTATGAACTTAGTGGAACATGTGTTCTTGTTATAAAGTTGGAGCATCTTTTGCCCAGGAGTGGTATAACGGGGTCCTCAGTAGTATAATTATGTCCAATTATCTGAGGAACCTCCAGACTGATGTCAAGAGTTGTACCAGTTTTCAATCCCACAAAAAATGAAAGTAGTGTTCCTCTTTCTCCACTCTTGCCAGTATCTGCTGCCACCTGAGTTTTTGATCTTAGCTATACTGGTGAGATGGAATCTCAGGGTTGTTTTGATTTTCATTTCCCTGATAATGAAGTATGTTGAACATTTCTTTTTTTAATTTAAAATTTTTTTATTATATATTTCTTTACTTACATTTCAAAGGTATTCTCCTTCCTGGTTTCCTGTCCATAAGCCCCCATTCCCTCCCCTGTCCCTCCCCCATTCGAATTCCCCTACACATCCCCCTTATTGCCCTCCCCCATATTCCTCTGCACTGGGGGTCCGACCTTGGCAAGACCAATGGCTTTCCATTCCACTAGCGCCCCAATAAGGCTATTCTCGGCTACATATGCAGTTGGAGCCCTGGGTCAGTCCATGTATAGTCTTTTGGTAGTGATTTAGTCCCTAGAAGCTCTGGTTCATTGGCATTGTTATTTTTATGGGGTTGCAAGCTCCTTCAACTCTTTCAATACTTCCTCTAATTACCCCCAAAGGGGTCCTATTCTTAGTTGAGTGGTTTGCTGCTAGCCTTGACCTCTGTATTGGACATGCTCTGGATGTGTCTCTCAGGAGAGATCTATATCTGGTCATTTTCAGCATGCATTTTTTAGCTTCATCAATCTTACCTAGTTTTGGTGACTGTATACATATATATATATGCCACATGTGGTGCAGGCTCTGAATGGCCATTCCTTGAGTCGCTGCTCTAAACTTTGCAGTTCTTTAGGTGCTTCTCCACCATTTCATATTCTTCACTTGAGAATTCTTTGTTTAGTTCTAAACTCCATTTTTAATAGGATTATTTGTTTTTTTGTAATCTAACTTCTTGAGTCCTTTATACATATTTGACTTTATCCCCCTATTGTATGTAGGATTGATAAAGATCTTTTCCAACCATGTTAGTTGCTGTTTTGTCCTATTGACAATGTCCTTTGCCTTACAAGAGCTTTGCAATTATATGAGGCCCCATTAGTCGTTTCTTGATCTTAGAATATAACCTATTGGTGTTCTGTTCAGAAAAGTTTGTCCTGTGCCAATGGGTTCAAGGTTCTTCCCCATTTAACTGTATCTAGTTTTATGTGGAGGTTGTTGATTCAGATTGATTTGAGATTTGCGCAGAGATAAAAATGGATCAATTTGCATTCTTCTATACATTGACCTCCTGTTGAACCAGCACCACTTGTTGAAAATGCTATCATTTTTCCATTGGAAGAATTTTGTCAAAGATCAAGTGACCATAGGTGTGTGGGTCCATTTCTGAGTCTTCAATTCTGTTCCATTGATCTACCTGCCTGTCTCTGTAGCAATACCTTATAGTTTTCATCCCTATTGCTCTGTAATACAGTTTGAGATCAGGGATGATGAGAATAGTTTTCCTATCCTAGGTATTTTGTTATTCTGAATGAATTTGGAAATTCTCCTTTGTAACTTTATGAAGAAATGTGTTGAAATTTTGATGGGGATTGCATTGAATCTGTAGATTGCTTTTGGCAAGATGATCATTTTTTACTATATTAATTCTGCCAGTCCATGACCATGGAGATCTTTCCACCTTCTGAGATCTTTTATTTACTTCTCCAGAGACATGAAGTTCTTGTCATACAGATATTTTACTTGCTTTATTAGAGTCACCCCAAGGTATTTTATATTATTTGTGCCTATTGTGAACAGTGTCACTTCCCTAATTTCTTTCTCAGCCTGTTTATCCTTTGAGTAGGGGAAGGTTACTGATTTGTTTGAGTTAATTTTGCATTCATCTAGTTTGCTGAAGTTGTTTACCAGGTTTAGGAGGTCTCAGAATTCTTTGTGGTCATTTAAGTATGCTATCCTATCATCTAAAATAGTGATGTTTTGATTTTTTCCTTTCCGATTTGCCTCCCTATGGCCCTTTTTTGTTTTCTAATTGCTTTGGCTAGGACTACAAATACTATATTGAATACATAGAGAGAGTGTGGGCAGTCTTGTGTAGTCCCTGATTTTGGTGGGATTACTTTTAAGTGTCTTTTCATTTAGTTTGATGTTGGCTAGTGGTATGCTGTATATTGCTTTAACTATGATTAGGTATGGGCCTTGAATTCCTGATCTTTCCAAAACATTTACCATGCAGGCCTGTTGAATTTTGTCAAATGTTTTCTCAGCACCTAATGAAATGATTATGTGATTTTTTTTTTTACTTTGAGTTTGTTTATACAGTGAATTGCATTGAGGAATTTCTGTATATTGAACCATCTATGCATTGCTGGGTTGAAAACTACTTGATCATGATGGATGCTCATTTTGATGTGTTCTTGGATTTGGTTTCCAAGAGTTTTATTGAGTATTTTTATATTGATATTCATAAGGGAAATTGGTTTGAATTTCTCTTTCTTTGTTGGGTTTTTGTGTGGTTTAGGTAAAAGCATAATTATTCCTTCATAGAAAGAATTGGGTAGTGATCCTGTTTCTATTTTGTGGAATAATTTGAAGAATATTTATATTAGGTCTTCTTTGAAGGTCTTATAGAATTCTGCACTAAACCTATCTGGTCATGAGCTTTTATTTTGTTGGGGGACTTTTCATGAATGCTTCTCTCTCTATAGGGGTTCTGTGACTGTTTAGAAGGTTTATCTGTCCCTGATTTAAATTTGGTACCTGATATTTGTCTAGAAAATTGTCCACTTCCTCCAAATTTTCCAGTTTTTGTTGAAAATAGGCTTTTGTAGTAGGGTCTGATGATTTTTTGAATTTCCTCAGATTCTGTTGTTATGTCTCCCTTTACATCTCTAATTTTGTTAATGTGGATACTGTCTCTGTGCCCTCTCGTTAGTCTGGCTAAGGGGTTTAATCTGTCTTGTGGATTTTCTCAAAGAACTCCTCCAGGTTTTGTTGATTCTTTGTATAGTGCTTTTTCCTTTTTACTTGGCTGATTTCAGCTCTTAGTTTGATTATTTCCTGCCTTCTACTCCTCTTGGGTGTATTCGCTTCTTTCTATTCTAGAACTTTTAGATGTGCTGTCAAGCTGCTGATGTTTGCTCTGTCTTGTTTCTTTTTGCAGGCACCCAGAGCTATGAGTTTCCCTCTTAGCACTGCTTTCATGCATCCTATAAATTTGGGTACGTTGTGCCTTAATTTTCATTAAATTCTAAGAAGTTTTAAATTATTTTCTTTATTTCTTCCTTGACCACGTTATCATTGAGTAGAGCATTGTTCATCTTCCATGTATATGTGGGAATTCTTTCCTTATTGTTGTTATTGAAGACCAGCCTTAGTCCATGGTGGTCCGATAGGACGCATGGGGTTATTTCTATCTTTCTGTGTCTGTTGAGACCTGTTTTATGACTATATGGTCAATTTTGGAGAAGTAATGATGAGGTGCTGAGAAGAAGGTGTATCCTATTGTTTAGGATGAAATGCTCTATAAATATCTGCTAAGTCCATTTGATTCATGACTTCTCCTAGTCTGTATAAGTGTCTGTTTAATTTCTGTTTCCATGATCTGTCCACTGATGAAAGTGGGGTGTTGAAATCTCCTACTATTATTGTGTGAGGTGCAATGTGTGCTGTGAGCTTTAGTATGGTTTCTTTTATGTAACGTAGGTGTCCTTGTATTTGGAGCATAGATATTTAGTATTGAGAGTTCATCTTGGTGGATTTTTCCTCTGTTGAATATGAAGTGTCCTTCCTTGTTTTTTGATGACTTTTGGTTGAAAGTCAATATTATTCAATATTAGAATGGCTACTCCAGGTTGTTTCTTGGGACCATTTGTTTGGAAAGTTGTATTCCAGCCTTTTACTCTGAGGTAGTGTCTGAGTTGTATTGTGGGTATTCTGAACTCTTGGGTTAATATCCTCTTATCACTGAATATATACCATGTGTTCCCTTTTGTGTTATGGTTACATCCCTAAGGATATCTTTTAGTTCCATCCATTTGCCTACAAAGTTCGTGAAGTTGTCATTTTTAATAGCTGAACAGTACTCTAGTGTATAAATGTACCACATTTTTCTACCCATTCTTTCACTGAGGAACATCTGGGTTGTTTCCATCTACCTATCATAAATAAAGCTGCTATGAACATAGTAAAGCCATGTCCGTGTGGTATGGTGGAACATCTTTTGGGTATATGCCCAGGAGCAGTATTGCTGGATCTTTAGGTAGACCTATTTACAATTTTCTGAGGAAACTCCAGATAATTTTTTTAGAGTGAGGGTTGTAATCCTACCGGCAGTGGAGGAGTATTCTTCTTTCTCCACATTCTGTCCAACATCTGCTATCACCTGAGTTTTTAATCTTAGCCATTCTGATTGGTGCAAGGAGGGATCTCAGTGTCTTTTGATTTATATTTCTCTGATGAATAAGGAAGTTGAACATATTTTTAGGTGCTTCTCAGTCATTTGAGATTACTAAGTTGAGAATTGTTTGTCTCCATATCTCATTTTAAGAAATAGGATTGTCTGGTTGTCTGGAGTCTCACTTCTTGAGTTCTTTGTATATTTTGGATATTAGCCCTCTATCAGATGAAGGGTTGTTGAAAATCTTTTCCCTGTCTATTGGTTGCCATTTTGTCCTATTGACAGTGTCCTTTGTCTTACAGAAGCTTTTCAGTTTCATGAGGTCCAATTTGTCAATTGTTGATCTTAGAGTATGAGAAATTGGTGTTCTGTTTTGGAAAACCTCCCATGTGCTGATATGTTCTATTAGATTCAGCATATCTGTGGAGGTCCTTGATCCACTTGGTCTTGGACCTTGTGAAAGGAGATAAAAATGAAATAAATTGAATTCTTCTAAATGCTGACTTCCTGTTCGACCAACACCATTTGTTGAAAATGTACTTTTTCCCACTGGATAGTTTTGGCTACTTTGAAAAACATCAAGTGACCAAGGTGGTGTGGGATCATTTCTGGATCTTCAATCTTTACTCCACTGGTGTTTCTGTGTTTGTACCAAAGCCATGTGTTTTTTTTATCACTATTATTCAATAGCTCAGGAATGGTGATTCCCCCAGAAATTCTTTATTTTTTTGGGGGGGGGGAGAAGGTTGCTGTAGCTGGGTTATGTTAGCTTTGTTTTTTCTCAATAATTTGTTTTCATCTTTATTAACTTGGGTATATCTTTTTTTTATCTTTATTAACTTGGGTATTTTTTATTTACATTTTGATTGTTATGCCCTTTCCCGGTTACCAGGCCAACATCCCCCTAACCCTTGCCCCTCCCCTTCTCTATGGGTATTCCTTTCCCCATCCTCCCCCATTACAGCCCTCC
This sequence comes from Rattus rattus, assembly GCF_011064425.1. Classification (NCBI taxonomy): domain Eukaryota; kingdom Metazoa; phylum Chordata; class Mammalia; order Rodentia; family Muridae; genus Rattus; species Rattus rattus. The sequence goes on from NC_046154.1 coordinate 87,202,467, forward strand.
CCACAACAATCACGTTCACTGGGGGTTGAGCCTTGGCAAGACCAAGGGCTTCCCCTCCAACTGGTGCTCTTACTAGGCTATTCATTGCTACCTATGAGGTTGGAGCCCAGGGTCAGTCCATGTATAGTCTTTGGGTAGTGGCTTAGTCCCTGGAAGCTCTGGTTGTTTGGCATTGTTGTTCATATGGGGTCTCAAGCCCCTCTAGCTCTTTCAGTCCTTTCTCTGATTCCTTCAACGGGGGTCCCGTTCTCAGTTAGGTGGTTTATGATAGCATTTGCCTATGTATTTGCTGTATTCTGGCTGTGTCTCTCAGGAGAGATCTACATCCAGTTCCTGTCGTCCTGCACTTTTTTGCTTCATCCATCATATCTAGTTTGGTGGCTGTATATGTATGGGCCACATTGTGGGGCAGGCTCTGAATGGGTGTTGCTTCTGCCTCTGTTCTAAACTTTGCCTCCCGATTCCCTGCCAAGGGTATTCTTGTTCCCCTTTTAAAGAAGGAGTGAAGCCTTTGCATTTTGGTCACCCTTCTTGAGTTTCTTGTGTTCTGTACATCTAGGGTAATACGAGCATTTGGGCTAATATCCACTTATCAATGAGCGCATACCATGTGTGTTTTTCTGTGATTGGGTTACCTCACTCAGGATGATAGTTTCCAGTTCCATCCATTTGCCTATGAATTCCATAAAGTCATTGTTTTTGATAGCTCACTAATATTCCAATGTGTAGAAGTACCACATTTTCTGTATTCATTCCTCTGTTGAAGGGCATCTAGATTCTTTCCAGATTCTGGCTATTATAAATAAGGCTGCTATGAATATAGTGGAGTAGGTGTCTGTGTTATAAGTTAGGGCATCTTTTGGGTATATGCCCAAGAGAGGTATATTTGGGTCCTCAGGTAGTTCAATGTCCAATTTTCTGAGGAATCTCCAGACTGATTTCCAGAATGGTTGTATCCGGGGTACAATCCCACCAACCATGTCGGAGTGTTCCTCCCTCTTTCTCCACATTCTCACCAGCATTGGTTGTCACGTGAGTTTTTGATCTTAGCCATTCTGACTGGTGTGAGGTGAAATCTCAGGGTTGTTTTGATTTGCATTTCCCTTATGACTAGAGATGTTCAACATTTCTTTAGGTGTTTCTCAGCCATTCAGCATTCCTCAGCTGTGAATTCTTTGTTTAGCTCTGAACCCCATTTTTAATAGGGTTATTTGTCTCCCTGCAGTCTGACTTCTGAGTTCTTTCTATAGTTTGGTTATAAACCCTCTATCAGTTGTAGGATTGGTAAAGATCTTTTCCCAATTTGTTGGTTGCCATTTTGTCCTAACCACAGTGTCCTTTGCCTTACAGAAGCTTTGCAGTTTTATGAGATCCCATTTGTCGATTCTTGATCTTAGAGCATAAGCCATTGGTGTTTTGTTCATGAAATTTTTTCCAGTGCCCATGTGTTCCAGATTCTTCTCCACTTTTTATTCTATTAATTTGAGTGTATCTGGTTTGATGTGGAGGTCCTTGATCCACTTGGACTTAAGCTTTGTACAGGGTGATAAGCATGGATAGATCTGCATTCTTCTACATGTTGACCTCCAGTTGAACCTGCACCATTTGCTGAAAATGCTATCTTTTTTCCATTGGATGGTTTTGGTTCCTTTGTCAAAAATCAAGTGACTGTAGGTGTGTGGGTTCATTTCTGGGTCTTCAATTCTATTCCACTGGTCTATCTGTCTGTCTCTGTACCAAAACCATGCAGTTTATATCAGTATTGATCTGTAATACTGCTTCAGTGCAGGATAGTGATTCCCCTGGAAGTCCTTAATTTATTGAGTATAATTTTAGCTATTCTGGGTTTTTTGTTATTCCAGATGAATTTTCAAATTGTTCTGTCTAACTCTCTGAAGAACTGGATTGGTATTTTGATGGGAATTGCATTGAATCTGTGGATCACTTTTGGTAAAATGGCCATTTTTACTATGTTAATCCTGCCAATCCATGAGCATGGGAGTTCTTTCCATCTTCTGAGATCTTCAATTTCTTTCTTCAGAGGCTTGAAGTTCTTATCATACAGTTCTTTCACTTGCTTGGTGCCACCAAGGTATTTTATATTATTTGGGACTATTATGAAGGGTTTCATTTCCTAATTTCTTTCTCAGCTGGTTTTCTTTTTGTGTAGAGGAAGGCTACTGATTTATTTGAGTTAATTTTTATACCCAGCCACTTTGCTGAAGGTGTTTATCAGGTTTAGTAGTTCTGGTGGAACTTTTGGGATCACTTAAATATACATCATATCATCTGCAAAAGGTGATATTTTGACTTCTTTTCCAATCTGTATCCCTTTGATCTCCTTTTGTTGTCTGATTGCTCTGGTTAGAACTTCAAGAACTATATTGAATAAGTAGGGAGAGAGTGGGCAGTCTTGTCTAGTCCCTGATTTTAGTGGATTGCTTCAAGTTTCTCTCCATTTAGTTTAATGTTAGCTACTGGTTTGCTGTATTTGGCTTTTACTATGTTTAGGTATGGGCCTTCAATTCCTATTTTTTCCAGTACTTTTATCATGAAGGGGTGTTTAATTTTGTCAAATGCTTTGTCAACTTCTAATGAAATGTTCATGTGGATTTTATCTTTCTGTTTGTTTATGTAGTGGATTATGTTGATGGTTTTCTGTATATTATACCATCCCTGCAATCCTGGGATGAAGCCTACTTGATCATGATGGATGATTGTTTTGATGTGCTCTTGGATTTAGTTTGCAATAATTTTATTGAGTATTTTTTGTGTCAATATTCATAAGGGAAATTGGTTTGAAGTTCTATTTATTTTGGGTCTTTGTGTAGTTTAGGAATAAGAGTATTTGTGGCTTCACAGAAGGAATTCGGTAGCCCTCCCTCTGTTTTAATTTTGTTGAATAGTTTGAATAGTATTGTTATGAGGTCTTCTATGAAGGTCTGATAGAATTCTGCACTGAACCCATCTGGACCTGGGCTCTTTTTGGTTGGGAGACCTGTAATGGCTGCTTCTATTTCTTTAGGAATTCTGGGGTTGTTTAAATGGTTTATCTGTTCCTGATTTAACTTTGGTACCTAGTATCTGTCTAGGAACTTGTCCATTTCCTCCAGAATTTCAATTTTTGTTGAATATAGGCTTTCGTAGTTGAATCTGAAGATTTTTTGAATTTCCTCTGAATCTGTAGTTATGTCACCCTTTACATTTCTGATTTTGTTAATTTGGACACACTCTCTTTGTCCTCTCGTTAGTCTGGCTATGGGTTTATCTAACTTGTTGATTTTCTCAAAGAACCAACTTTTGTATCTTTTGATTCTTTGTATAGTCCTTTTTCTGTGTACTTGGTTGATTTCAGCTCTGAGTTTGATTATTTCCTGCCTTCTACTCCTCCTTTGTACATTTGCTTCTTTTTTTTCTAGAGCTTTTTTAGGTGTGCTGTCAAGCTGCTGATGTATACTCTCTCCTTTTCTTTCTGCAGGCACTCAGAGCTATGAGTTTTCCTCTTAGCACAGCTTTCATTGTGTTCCCATAAGTTTGGGTATGTTGTACCTTCATTTTAATTAAATTCTAAAAAGTTTTTAATTTCTTTCTTTATTTCTTCCTTGACCAGGTTATCATTGAGTAGAGCATTGTTCAATTTCCATGTATATGTGGGCATTCTTCCTTTATTGCTTTTGAAGACCAGCTTTAGCCCATGCTGGTCTGATAGGACACATAGGATTATTTCCATCTTTCTGTATTTATTGAGGCATGTTTTTTGACCAATTATATGGTCAATTTTGGAGAAAGTACCAAATGTGATGAGAAGAAGGTATATCATTTTGTTTTAGGATAGAATGTTCTATAAATATGTGTTAAGTCCATTTGGTTCATGACTTCTTTTAATCTGTCTATGTCTCTCTTTAATTTCTGTTTCCATGATCTGTCCATTGATGACAGTGGGGTGTTGAAATCTTCTACTATTATTGTGTGAGGTGCAATGTGTGCTACGAGCTTTAGTAAGGTTTCTTTTATGTCTGTAGGTGCCCTTGTATTTGGAGCATAGATATTTAGGATTGAGAATTCATCTTGGTGGATTTTTCCTTTGATGTGTATGAAGTGTCCTTCCTTATCTTTTTTGATGTCTTTTGGTTGAAAATTGATTTTTTTTTCGATATTAGAATTGCTACTCCAGCTTGCTTCTTCAGACCATTTGCTTGGAAAGTTGTTTTCCAGTCTTTCACTCCGAGGTAGTGTCTGTCTTTGTCTCTGAGGTGTGTTTCCTGTAGTCAGCAGAATGCAGGGTCCTCATTGCGTATCCAGTTTTTTAATCTATGTCTTTTTATTGGGGTATTGAGTCCATTGATGTTGAGAGATATTAAGGAAAAGTGATTGTTGCTTCCTGTTTTTTTCGTATTTGTGTGTGAGATTATGTTTTTGTGCTTTTCTTCTCTCTCTCTCTCTCTCTCTCTCTCTCTCTCTCTCTCTCTCTCTCTCTCTCTTTGTTGCCAAGACAATTAGTTTCTTGCTTTTCTAGGGTGTAGCTTGCCTCCTTATGTTGGGCTTTACCATTTATTATCCTTTGTAGGGCTCGATTTGTTGACAGATATTGTACAAATTTGGTTTTGTCATGGAATATCTTGGTTTCTCCATCTGTGTTAATTGACAGTTTTGCAGGATACTGTAACCTTGGCTGGCATTTGTGTTCTCTTGGGGTCTGTATGACATCTTTCCAGGATCTTCTGGCTTTCATAGTCTCTGGTGAGAAGTCTGGTGTGATTCTGATAGGTCTGCCTTTATTGTTACTTGACCTTTATCCCTTACTGCTTTTAATATTCTTTCTTTGTTTTGTGCATTTGGTGTTTTGACTATTATGTGATGGGAGGAGTTTCTTTTCTGGTCCAATCTATTTGGAGTTCTGTAGGCTTCTTGTATGTTTATGGGCATCTTTTTCTTTAGATTAGGTAAGTTTTCTTCTATGATTTTGTTGAAGATATTTACTGATCCTTTCAGCTGGGAGTCTTCACTCCCTTCTATACCTATTATCCTTATGTTTGTTCCTCTCATTGAGTCCTGGATTTCCTGTATGTTTTGGACCAGTAGCCCTTTCTGTTTTACATCATCTCTGACAGTTTTGTCAATGATTTCTATGGAATATTCTGCTCCTGAGAATCTCTCTTCTATTTCTTGGATTCTGTTGGTGATGCTTGTATCTATGTCTCCTTGTCTCTTCCTTTGGCTTTTTATATCCTGGGTTGTCTCCCTTGTGGTTCTTTATTGCTTCTTTTTCCATTTTTAATTCGTTCACCTGTTTAATTGTGTTTTCCTGAAATTCTTTCAGGAGTTTTTGTTATTCCTCTCTATAGGCTTCTACTTGTTTATTTATGTTTTCCTCCATTTCTCTAAGGGAGTTCTTTATATCTTTCCTGAAGTCCTCCATCATCATGATCAAATGTGATTTTAAACCTAGATCTTGCTTTTCTGTTTTATTTGGATATTCATTGTTTGCTTTGGTGGCAGAATTGGGCTCTGAAAATGCCATGTAGTCTTGGTTTCTGTTGCTTGGGTTCCTGGGCTTGCCTCTTGCCTTCAGGTTGTCTCTGGTGTTATCTTGTTCTGCTATTTCTGATAGTGGCTAGACCGTCCTATTGGCCTATGTTTCAGGAGTGCTGTAGATCTGTTTTCCTGTTTTCTTTCAGCCGGTTGTGGGAATAGTGTGTTCTGCTTTCAGGTGTGTAGTCTTTCTTGTCTACTGGTCTTCAGCTGTTCCTGTGGGCGTGTGTCCTGAGTCTACCAGGCAGGTCGCTTGGAACAGAAAAGTTGGACTTACCTGTGGTCCCGCAGCTAAAGTTGGCTCTGGGGGGCTCCTTTTGTGTTCTCCATGATGGTGGCAATCAGGAGGGTCTGTGCTGCCTTTTCTACAGTCCCCCGTTCACTAGGGTCCCAGATGGTGTTTGTTGTTTTCCTCTAGAGTCAGAAATGTGGGCAGAATGTAGTCTTTCTGGCTTCCCAGGCATGTCTGTCCCCCTCTGAAGGTTTAGCTCTCCATTTCATGGGATTTGGGTGCAGGGAGCTGTTGACCAGTTCCTTTCAAGTCCTGGCAATGTCTGGACCACAGGGGACCTGCCGTTTGAGTCCCCTTATCTTCCGGTTCCCAGGGGCCCTATACAGTTTCCTCTTGGGTTAGGGATGTGGGCAGTGGTGGGCAGTATTGGTGGTCTCTTCCTCTCTGTAGTCTTAGGGATGCCCACCTTTCCAGTCGGTGAGCTCTCTCTCCCAAGGTGTTTGGGAGCAGGGAGGGCTGGGATCAGCGAGGTTTGGGCTCCAGCTAAAAACAGGAAATGTCTGGTCCCAGAGGAATTTTGCCTCTGTGTGTCCTGAGTCCACCAGGCAGGTTGCTTGGAGCAGAAAAGTTGGTCTTACCTGAGGTCCCGTGGCTGAAGTTGCTCCTGGGGGGCTGCTTTTGAGCTCTCCTTTTCTTTTCTAATCAGGATTAGAAGTTCTTTTATTGAACTTTTGATGTCACTTAAGTATATTATCATATCATCTGCAAATAATGATGTTTTTACTTCTTCCTTTTCAATTTGCATCCAGTTGACCTCCTTTTGTTGTCTGTTTGCTCTGGGTGGGACTTTGAGTACTATAGTAAGTAATGAGAGAGTGGGCAGCCTTGTCTAGTCCCTGGTTTTAGTAGGATTGTTTCAAGTTCCTCTCCATTTAGTTTGATGTTGGCTAATGCTCTGCTGTCTATTGCTTGTACTATGTTTAGGTATGGCTCTTGAATTCTTGATCTTTCCAAGAGTTTTTATCATGAAGGGGTGTTGAATTTTGTCAAATCCTTTCTCAGCATCTAATCAGAGGGCTGTGTGTTTTTTTCTTGAGTTTGTTTATATATTGAATAAGTTTTTGTATTTCTGTGTATTGAACTATCCATGCCTCCCTAGGAAGATGCCTACTTGATCATGAAGGTTGATTGTTTTGATGTGTTCATGGATTCCGTTTGCAAGAATTTTATTGAATATTTTTGTGTCAATATTCATAAGGGAAATTGTTCTGAAGTTCTCTTTCTATGTTGGGTCTTTGTGTAGTTTAGGTATAAGCATAATTGTGGCTTCATAGAAGGAATTGGGCAGTTTTCCTTCTGTTTCTATTTTGTGGAATAGTTTGGACAGTATTGATATTAAGTCTTCTATGGAGGTCTGACAAAATCCTCTACTAAACCCATTTGGTCCTGGACTTTTTGGTTGGGAGACTTTTAATAACTGCTTTTATTCCACTAAGAGTTATGCGACTGTTTAGATGGTATATCTAATCTTGATATAAATTTGTTACCTGGTATTTGGCCAGAAAATTGTCCATTTCATCCACATTTTCTAGTTTTTTTTGAATACAGGCTTTTTAGTAGGATCTGATGATTTTTTGAATTTCATCAGATTATGTTGTTATGTCTCCATTTTCATTTCTGATTTTGTTAATTTGGATGCTTTCTCTGTGCCTTCTGTTTAGTGTTTCTAAGGGTTTATCTGTCATGTTAATTTTCTTAAATAATCTGCTCTTGCTTTTGTTGATTCTTTGTATAGTTCTTTTTGTTTCTACTTGGCTGATTTTAGCCCTCAGTTTGATTATTTCCTGCCATCTACTCTTCTTGGGTGTGTTTGCTTCTTTTTCTAGAGCTTTTAGTTATTATGGCAAGCTGCTAGTGTATGCTCTTTCAAGTTTCTTTTTGGAGGCACTTAGTGCTTTGAGTTTCCTTCTTATCACTGATTTCATTATGTCACACACATTGTGTTTCGTTATGTTGTGTCTTCATCTCCATTAAAATTTTAAAATGTCTTTAATTTATTTCCTTATTTCTTCCTTGGCCAAGTTATAATTGAGTAGAACATTGTTCAACTTCCATGTATATGTGGGCTTTCTGTTGTTATTGTTGTTATTGAAGATCAGCCTTTGTTCTTAGTGATATGGTAGGATGCATGGGATGATTTTATTCTTCTTGTATCCATCAAGGCCTATTATATGACCAATTAGATGGTCAATCTTGAAGAAGGTACTATGACATACTGAGAGTGTGTGTGTGTATATATATATATATATATATATATATATATATATATATTGTTTTGTTTTAGGATCAAATGTTCTATCAATATCTGTTAAATCCATTTGGTTCAAAACTTCTGTTAGTTTTTCTGTGTCTCTGTTCCTGTTTCCATGATCTGTCTATTGATGAGATTGTAGTTTCGAAGTCTCCTAGTATTATTGTGTGAGGTGAAATATGTGCTTTGTGCTTTAGTAAGGTTTCTTTTATGTATGTAGGTGACCTTGTATTTGGAGCATAGATATTTAGGAAGAGTTCTCTAGGTAATTTTCCTCCAGTGAATATGAGAGTCCTTCCTTTTTTTTTTTAATGACTTTTTAGTTGAAAGTCAATTTCATTCAATATTAGAATGGCAACTCCAGCTTGCTTCTTTGGACCATTTGCTTGGAAACTTGTTTTCCAACTTTTTACTCTGGGATAGTTTCTGTCTTCGTCTCTGAGGTGTGTTTCCTGTTACAGAAAAATGTTGGGTCCTCTTTCCATATCTAGTCTGTTAGTTTATGGCTTTTTATTGGGGGAATTGAGTCCGTTGATGTTGAGAGATATTAAGGGATAGTGATTGTCATTTCCTGTTGTTTTCATTATTAGGGGTGGAATTATGCTTGTGTGAATCTCTTCTTTTGGGTTTGTTGCAAGGAGATTACTTTCTTGCTTTTTCTAGGGTATAGTTCCCTCCTTTTCTTGGAGTTTTCTATCTATTATTCTTTGTTGGGAAGATATTCTGTAAATTTGCTTTTGTCATGGAATATCTTGGTTTCTCCATCTATGGTAATAGAGTATTTTGTGGGATATAGTAGCCTGGGATGGCATTTTTTGTACTCTTAGTGTCTATATGACATCTGCCCAGGATCTTCTGGCTTTCACAGTCTCTGTTGAGAACTCTGGTGTAATTCTGATAGGTCTGCCTTTATATGTTACTTGACCCTTTTCCCTTACTGCTTTTAATATTCTTTCTTCATTTTGTGCATTTAGTGTTTTGATTATTATGTGGAAGGATTTATTTTCTGGTCAATGATTACCTTATGATGAGAGTACATCCTTTCTTTGTTGATGATTTCGGGGGTACATATTTGTCACTTAATGTGACATTTGCATTGAAATAAGTAAACAGGTTTTTCAGGAACATCCTTAGGGCTTTGCATATAATGGAATGATCATTTTGGGTAATTACATTTATTGATTTATACATATTCAAACATCACTCCATCTGTAGAATAAAACAGTTCATGGTAGATCATCCTTTATATGTTCTTATGTTTAAATTACAAATATATTATTGAGAATTTTCCTCTATGTTCATGAGGGAGTTTGGCCTGAGGTTGTTCATTTTTAGTTAAACATTTGTATGGTTTGGGTATAAAGGTAATATGTGCTTTACAAAAACTTTTCAAGTTCTCTTTCCTGTTTTATAGGCTAAGTCCTCTGGATGTGGTTGGTTTGTTTTCTTCCTTCCTTCCTTCCTTTCTTTCTTTCTTCCTTTCTTTCTTTCTTTCTTTCTTTCTTTCTTTCTTTCTTGTTTTTTGGTTGTTTTGTTTTTTTTTTATTAAGGGATATTTAATTATTGCTCATATTTTGTTGATGGTTATGATTCTGTTTAAATGCTTATTTCATTTTTGTTTAAAATTGTTAAATCACATATATCATTAAACTAAGCCATTTATTTATATTCCTCCAGGTGAGAGATTTTTATCTCAGTAAGCACACAAATTTACACCATCTTTGACAGTATACACAAGACTGTACAAGATCAAGCAGCAAAAATTCCACCATAGATGAGTCAGGGACTCCTGAAGCTCCACATTTAACTAAATAGCTATTAGCGAATGATACCTCCTGTTTGCTTAGATGGCTTGTAAATGTCAGACTGTTTATGAATATGGTCCCAACAAGACTTCCTGTGCTTCATTGAATACTATTATACTCCTACATATATGTATCACTAAATAGAATCAGTAAGACAGACAGACAGACAACCAGAGAACAGAGATAGACAGAGACAGAGAGAGAATGTGAAGTTAAGAGCAAATATTGGTGGGTATTTAATTATAGAAGATTATTTAAGTATGATGAGCTCAAATTCGTTTGCTAGTATTAGAAATTTTGCTTCTTTGTTCATCAAAATTATTGACTTTTAATTTTCTTTTCTTTGTCTGGTTTTCGTACCAGGGTAACATTGGATTCATAGAAGGAATATGAAACTGCTTCTTTTTTTCTAGTTTGTAAAGTAATTTGACAGATTGTCATATATTAGTTCTCCTTTGGAGGCCTGCTAAAATTCTGTGCTGAATCTGTCTAACCTTGGGTTTATTATTTGTAATAAGTGGGAGGTTTTTAATGATAACTTTTACCTTGCTGAGCATTGTAGGTAGGTTGGTTATTTTATCTTGTGTTACTTATTTAGGTACTATATATCACTAAATCTATCCATTTATTTTACCTTTTTCAGTTTTATGGAATAGTTATATGGAGCCATTACTGGGTTAGGACTTATGGCCAGATAGTCCACATTGGTTAGTAGAGAACTCACTCCTATTAGTTTGGTAAAAGCCAGAGTGCTAAACTGACTCTTAATGACTCCTGTCTATAACCATGAATTAAGCCACATCTTAGCCAACAAGAGAGAAGCTTCTCTTTATAGTAGACAATAATTAACACAGGGACCCAGAAGTGGCAAAATTACAGAGAATACGAGACTGAGAAATACTCAACCTTAAATGAGACATCTATACTATTCTGCTTCCTCTTAAAGCTTAGGGATCATTGAGGGAAAAAGTGGGGAGTGTATGTGCCAGAGATGATAGAGTAACACAAGGAAAAAATGTCTTCTGGACATAGCAGGACACTTGCACATTTGATCTCACAGTGCTGATAACATCATATGCAAGACCTATGCAAGTTCAAGCCAGAACAAATTCCATCATGGAGAAGGGAGTTTGGTTTGAAGTTGCCCTCATAGTTGAGGAGTCATTGACAACTGATAGCTGCTAAGAGAGGGAGAGGGAGTCTTAAGAGTGCAATCTTTTATAAGGCAACAATATTTCCATAGAAGAATGCATTCTAAAACCATTCAATAGCATACAAACACACACACACACACACACACATATAAACAAGACTGTGTGCTACAGTCTTGGTTGATTATTTATGTGAGAGACCCACGAACACTCTAGGTTGTGAAAGCCTGGGGCATTCAATAAGAATTCACACTAAACAATTCATAATGATTAAGCCAGGAAGCAGTCTTCCCTCCAAGGTTTCTGCTTTAGTTCCTGCCTCCAGGATCCCCCACTTCTTGAGTTCCTGTGTTTGTTTCAATCACAATGTAGAGAATTATTTGAATTATGACTGAAGTAAAGTTTTTCCTACCTGTGTTGCTTTGGCCATGGGATTTTGTCACAGCAATAAAAATGTTACAGTTTTTATTGTTAGTTTTTGTTTTTATATAAGGGACATAAAGTTGATTGGGCAGTGAAGGATAATGGGTCTGGGAAGAATTGCAGATGAATATCATCATACTACTTTGTATAAATATCTCAAAGAACTAATAAATATATCTATAAACATTTACATGTATATATATTTCATCTCTTACATATAAGTGTGCACATAAATATATAAAATATTGTAGAGATATAATGACACAATCACTGAACTAAAATTTTACATATATATGCACATGCTTGTCTTAAGTATCTGCACATCTTTGTAAACATGTATGTACTAGTTTCTATATGCTTTTATTAGCTAGTCTATACATTTATAAGTATGGCATCTATATTAAACATTAATATATACATCTATATATTAGGATATGAGTGAATACACACATAAAATTAATTATTATATCATTTAGGTTTGCTAAAGATCCCAAACTTCTCTTATTTCTTTCTGAAGCTCATATCTTGTTCTTTCAACCCAACTTTACTCCCAGTAAAGCTACTGAATACTACTGGGACTATTTTTTGAATTTATTACTTTATTTTATGCCTTCAAGATATAGTTGTTCTGTCAGCCTGGGAAACTATTGTGATCTTTTGGTTAACTGGTCTAACTGGTTGTTCTGTTTTGAGGTTACTGTCATTTATTATTTACTTGAAGCTTCCTTGAATGCCTCATTTGAACTTAAGGATGTTTACTTGTGTTTCTAAATTTCCCTTTTCTGTGTACATGTTGAGTATTCAAAATTCAGGATTTTTTTCAGCACTTAATGCATGATAGGTAAGTGTCATATTTCATTTTGCTTCTTCTCAGGGGGAGGAAAGTCTTAATTGTGATTGAGTAATATTTGATGCAATCGCTGAGTTAAACAAAGACTTGATTTATGAGTTGATGTGACCGGCCCTGTAGGAACTTCCCTGGTAAAGAGACCTAACTGTCAGGCTTGCAGAATCATGTAGTCAGACTTTCAGGGTAGGAGTAGGGGTGTTGATAGATAATTTCCCTGATCTCTGCCTAACTCTGACATGTTTATAGCTTCAGAAGAACTACTGAAGTGTTATCAAAACTCATATGTCTCAACTTATGCTTTCATAGGGACAACAGAGAGCTGATGAGGAATCATCTGGCTTAGGTAAGTAAGGGGATTTTAGGATATGGTTTTATCTTCATAGATAATTTTTATTTCTACTAAATTTTTTATTCCTTTCGGATTCAGAAGAATGGAAAGTTAATACTTTCTAGGGAGGAAAAATCCCCAAGTTTTTTTAATGGTTGAGATAGAAATTTAATCTTGGAAAATACTGAGCTCATATTCTGATATTCTGAGTTTGATCTAAAGGGCTGATATATATATATATATATATATATATATATATATATATATATATATATATACCCTTATAACTTATTTCTCAGCCACATAATAGTGAGACTTGCACCCATCCCATAATTTTTCTCAGCCAGAATAATTCCTATGTTGTGTTCTGCTGTGATAAACAAAATCAGAAAGAGAATGTATGAGATGCCACTGCTGAGTCTTTAAGATGCATCTTTAAAAATTCTATTTCTAAAAGAGGTTATCAGAAAAAGACAAATACTTCATGTTCTCAGTCATACATAGAAGTCTAAAAAGTTGATATCCTAGAAATAGCTGAACAAACAGGACTGGAACAATGTAATTATTGGACATGTTAATATGGAAGGGGTAATTTTTTCAGGGATTCCATCCTCAACAGGGAACTACAAACAGCTATTGACTCGGGAAAAGGAAAATTCAATTCTCCAAGGAATGAGCTTCCATATAGTTGTCCAATACAGAGTGGTCAGCCTAGAAAACTTACAAAAACTAAAAAAAAACACACTCAGCATGCAGTTTTTATGTTTATTTGTGCATTATGTACACAGACATACATGTCTACTTACATACTTGTATATATGATATATTTATATATTTTAATATATTTATATATTTATATTATGTTATACATAAATATATGTATTTTACATAACACATAGGTGTGTGTAACAATAATAAAGAAAAATCTGCTCACATCTGGGTGATGTGAGATAAGTTGGAGGGAGGAAATGATCAGGGTAAATAATATGTTTATTTCAAGCTTTTAAAAAAATTAAAAGTTGCTTTCATAATAAAGATTAACATTGTCATCACTAGATTCTAGAAAAAGGAAAGTGGAGAAATGAGTTAATTAATCTTTTGAAAATATACCAAAATATAATTATCTAGGAGAAATAGTTCTAGTAGGGCAAATCTAATTTAAGACTATTTACAGTATTACTTAAAACTAGAATATATAAGCAATAGATGGTAACTTGAAAAGTTTGCATATCGAAATATCACACTTAGAAACACACAGTTATCATAATTCAATTAATAGAATGGTAAAAATGAAAATTATATTTTCTGAGTAGAAGATTAAATTCTCCTTGAAAACATTTTAACTCTTAGTAACTGTGGTTACCTTCAAAAGACATGCACAGGATTAATCCCACCATCGGCTATTGTGGAAGTCAGAAAACATTCACCCGATCTCATCCCATTTTGTGGTTTTATATATGAAGCTAGTAACTGTTGGGTAGGGTGAGAGATGCTTTTTAGTGATGTAACCACAATGAGTTGTTTTCTCATAAACACACCTTTACCATAACAATGGAGGTGAATACGATATATATATATACGATATATATATATATATATAATACTTATATGTAAAAGAAAGAGTGGAAGAAATGACTTAGTATTTAAAAGTATGTGTTGGTCTCAAAGAGGATCTGGGTTCAATTCTGGCACCCACATGGTAGTTCACAACCATCTTTAATTTAATTTCAGTTTCAGAAGATTTCACAATCTCTTCTGGCCTCCATAGGCAACAGGAATGAAACTCATATACATACATCAAAGGTTCTCAAACTTTGGATTATGGCTCCTTTAGAGATTGACCAACATTTTTGCCAAGGATACCTAAGACAATTGGAAAACACAGCTATTTACAATTCATAAACGTAGTAAAATTTCAGTTATAAAAGTTCAAAATAATTTTATGTTTGAGGCTCAACTCAATATTAGAAACTTTATTAATGTGTCACAATATTAGGAAGTTTCAGAATCACTGACATACACATATGCAGGTAAAACACACACATAAATAAAATAATTTATTAAAATATTATAAAACATATATAACATGTATATAAAAACTTTTTATTTACTCAAAATTCAAGAAAGATATACCATAAACAGTTTTATATTTTTTAAGGTAAAGAATATAATAAATGAAGGTATAGATCAGATTTAACTTCCCATTCAGTTTAGCATTTATAACCCTAGTATATAGCCTACTGGGTGACAGAATTAAAAAAATTATTACATTGACTACTGAATAAAAGGCCAAAATGCTCAGTAGTGAAAAAAGACTTTCACATTTGACTACGACAATTTTTCCTCTTAAATTTTTATTAAATATCAAGTCCCACAAACATGTCTCTACTTAAAAGTTCTACATAAGAATAAAATTCAAAACAATTAGTCCAAGAAAAAAACTCATGTACTCTTGTACAAGACTACATGAATACTCTAATAATTATAAGGTCAAATCTATTTTATACTTTTTCAAGTAATTAAATATAGTTAAATGTGACTGACATTTACACAACAGGGTCTTTGAGACTTGGATCTTTTTGACAGTTCAACAACCTTGTAGAGAGAGGAGACTTAAGAAAGTTGGCAAGCCAGAAAACATCATGTCTGGGAAGATGAGATCTTTTAACGAGGAATAAATATCTGGAGAATCTAGTCATTACATGGAACATTCCTAAAACTAGGACAACCTTATTTCGTAAATACAAATTTAAGGATGATATATATCATTCGATAAATGATGTTGCTGTGCAGTTATTCATTGTCTGAAATTGTGACCTAATAGTAACTCTACTTGGATGCCAGTAGAAAAGAAGGGAGTAATTTGATTTCTGTATCTTTTACTTGTGTTTTCACTGATCATTAACTTGTGTCTCATCACAGGTATAATGGGAGCTACAGGCGTACTTGCTACACACTGTGTTATCTTGTGCTTCCTTCGTAAGGAAGCACTGAGTTCAGGTATGAATCTTGTAACTGCTGTTAAGTCCTAGCAATGTAAACTACCCCAGGAAAGTGAAAGTATAAAACAAATAAGAGACTACTTAAACCATTGTTCCTAACGTTTGGATGTAGCAATGAAGTGAAGACTGTCATAAGAGTACCCAGCTTAGAGAAACAAATAATAATGTCTAATAAGCAAGTACTTTTTCCTTGGATTTGTTCCAGCTTCCATGAAGAGAGTACAATGAAAGAGATCAAATGTTTGCCTTCAGGAACCAATATTCATACTAAATGCACAGGACATATATAACATTTTTAAATTGTGGAATTGTATAGACTGCAGATATCTATTACACTGTCTGAGTTAAAATATAGTAGGGGAAAAAAAGGGAAGATGAAACAGGATAGGTGAGGGGGAATTTGACGTTGTAGTAACATTTTGTACGAAGCACAAATTCATATAGATTCTTAGAGATATTTGAAAGAAAGGGCTTAGAAAGTAAGCTATGTAAAAAGTGTAGATTATTTTAGCAATAAATGATTGTCCGATGATAGACATCTCACATTTACTTGTGTTCCACTCTGGTTAGAGTCATTATTGGTTCTAAAAGCTACATATATGAACATAATACCATTAGCATAGGTACAAAGAAAAACAAATACCAAATTTAACCTTGTACCTTATGAAAATGAAAATGTTCTGAAATATATATGGTGTGTGTGTGTGTGTGTGTGTGTGTGTGTGTGTGTGTGTGTGTGTGTAATTTTAGCAATCCTCTACTATATTAGGTTTCATAGCAACAGGCTGTCCCTCCCTCTATTTCTCCTCTTGGCTCTCTTCACTCCCCTTCCAATTTTGGTTCTCCCCTTACATTAATTGTACATCCATAGCTACATGTATTATTTCCCCTTTTTAGAGAGGTCTATCATGGTCACCAATATTCTATACCTAATCTTTGTAGTTATATGGATTATAGTTTTCTTATTGAAGACTTAAAAGCTAGCATCTACAAAGTTGTTAATACATATCATACTTGTCTTTCTGGGGCTGGAATACATCGCTCAGATGCTTTTTTCCCACACTTCAACCATTTACCCGTGAATTTCATGATTTCATACTGTTTTATGACTGGGTAATAATATTCCATCATATTCTGTATAACAATTTCTTTATTCATTCATCCATTGAAAGACATCTAGGCTGTTTCCAATTTCTGAATATTATAAATAGAAGATCAATTAACATGATGTACAAGTATCTCATTATTATAATAAAGTGTCCTCTGAGTGTATGCTCAATACTAGTATAGCTAGATCTTGAGAAAGACCTATTCTGAGTTTCCTAAGAAACTACCACACCTCTTTCTTTAGTGGCTAGTCAAGTTTGCACTCAAATTATCAATGAATATTTGTGCCTTTTTGAATTCTCTTCAGCATAATTTATCATTTCTCTTATTGGCAATTTTAATTGATAGGTCTAAGATGAACTATAAACATAACTTTATTTGCATTTCACTTGTGGTGACATATGTCAAGCATTTCTTCAAGTATTTCATTTAAGAATACTCAGATCTATGGGTTATTTTTAATTTGGCTCTTGTTTTCTTATTTCTAGACTTTTTAATTTTTATGTATTTTAGATGTTAACCCTCTGCAAATATGTAAAGCTAAAAATATTTCTTTAAGTGATAATGTCCTTTGATGTGCAGAACATTTTCATTTTCATAAGAAGTGTCTTGGGATTTTGATGAGGATTGCTTTGAATCTGTAAATTGATTTCAGCAAGAAGGCCATTTTTACTATATTAATCCTGCCAATCCATGAGCATATGAAATCTTTCCATCTTCTTGGATCTTCTTCCATTTCTTTCTTCAGAGACTTGAAGTTATCGGCATAGAGATCCTTCACTTGCTTGGTTAGAGTCCCCTAAGGTATTTTATATCATTTGTCACTATTGTGAAGGGTGTTGTTTCCCTAATTTCTTTCTCAGCCTATTTATGCTTTGAGTAGATGAAGGCTACTGATTTGAGTTAATTCTATATCTAGCCATTTTGCTAAAGTTGTTTATCAGCTACAAGAGTTTTCTTGTAGAATTTCCCATTTTCTTTGACCGAAGTTTCCCTCTCATATCTTCTCTTCAATGCCTAAAATTGTCTTCTATCTCTTATATTATGCTGGCAAGTCTTACCTCTAAGGCTCATGCTTGAGCTCCTGAACTTTTCACTTCCATTTCCCCTCAGTTTATGTGTTTCCACATCTTATGGCTTGACCTATTTTCTTTATTTATTTTCACTGTTTGAGTCTTCATAGATTTCATTAATATTTTTTTTTCATTTTTCTCTAAAGAACTTGAATGTATTCATTAAAGCTATTTTCACTTTTTTTTGTCTTGTGTCTCAGTTATATTCCAATTCTAGCATCCTGTATACTAGGGTCACTGGGCTCTAGTGGAAACATGGTCTTGAGTCTTATTGATTATGTTTTTATGCTGATATGTAGACAGTGGAGTAGCATAATTGTAAGTGTAGCTTCTGATATGTGGTTTGTCTTTGTGGAATGTATCTGTGTCCCATTCCTTGCTTCCTGCTGTCTCTGGTTTTTAGGAGAGTGTCATATTGTGAGTTGGATGTTTGGAATGTTTTCTGAGATTTTTCCACTTATGGTCACTGGGGCTCTTAATGTTTCTAAGTATTGGAATCTGAAACTTAGGAGTGTAAATGAGGTGAAGGGGAAAAGCTGAAATTATCAAATGAGGTATCAAATGAGGACATGATGCTAAGGTCTGCATAGACTCTTTTTCTGTAACAAGTGTTTTGCTGCAGAGATTTTAGTAAGGCTCGGACATTGTAATTTGAAGAGAAAAGGGAGACCAGACATGGACTATTTGATTTCCTGTCATCTCCAGTCTCTTTTCAGTGGGTGCCTGTGGAAATTGGAAGTTGAAACAAAAGGATGGGGTGGCACAGGTAGGCTATAGGACAAGATTTGCATGACCTGCTAAGCATAGGGCTAGGGATGAAAGTGGGGGTCTAACAAGTGGTCTGTTACAGTGATGAAGGTGATTCTGGAGGACTGGGAATAGATGTCAGATTTGGGAGTTTGAAGGCTCCTATTTGATTTCCTTACAAGTGGGTTTCCAGGGTTTTTTATAAGGGAGTTAAAATAAAATGGAATTTTCCTTAGTTTTAAGGTTTAATTTTCAACATTTATTACATTTGTCTTTTATATTAGTGAGGGTTGTACATATTCATCTGAAAGCCACTAGGAGAAGGCTGCCTTCCAGGTAGCTAGGACAAGAATTTTAAAGCCCATGTCCACAGTGACACACCTATTTCAACAAGGCCAAAACCCTAAATAGTGCTAATTCCTGCACAAGCATATACAAATCATCACAAAGACTAAGTTTCACATCTGTTACATATGTGCAGGGAGGTCTAGGTCCAGCCATATATGTTCTGTGGTTGGTGGTTCAGTTTCTGAGAGCCCCAATAATTGATCTTCCTGTGGAGTTTTAATCTGCTCAGGGGCTTTAATCCTTCCTCCTATTCATGGTCAGTTTTGCAGAGGAGCTGAATGACTGTAAGAATGAATGGAAATCTGGTGAAGATAGAGGGCATCTCCAAGAAGAAAGAGAGATGTGGAATAGTGGAGGTGTCCAAGAATCAATGGGAGTACCCTTAGCTGTGACTCATAGCACTGGAGATATGGAGCCTGGGGAGGCTGCCTCCTTTGGTCTGGTAGGAACGCTAGTGGAGAAATAGGGACACCAAACCACCCACAAAACTTTGACCCAAAACTTATCCTGTCTATAAAAATTAAAGTACTGGGGATTGAGCAGAGACTGAGGGAACAGCCAACCAATAACTAACCCAAACTGAGACCATTCTGTTGAAAAGCCCCAATCCCTGATATTCTTAATTGTATTCTGTTGTGTTGCAGACAGGAGTTTAGCGTGGCTGTCCTTTGAGAGGCCTGACTGAACAACTGACTCAGACACACCTCTATAACCAAATTGTGGATCAAGCTTGGGGACACTTCCCCTTATTTTAATCTGCTTTATTTTGATTTTTCTTAGAGGACATAGAACATTGCAATCCTTACCAAACATATTGTCACTAATTCCATGTTAATAGTTTAAACAAAGTTAAATAAGGTCCAAATTCCCTCTTCCATTGTGTTCTGCATTTTAAAATATTTTCTTTTTAATCTCCTCATCTCTCCTTCCTTCAGAGACTTCACCTTATTATTTTCAAAATTAATATTTCTCTCTTTATCTTAGTTTCTCTAAACTCTTTTTCTGGGGAGTTGCCAATAAGCATCCGTTAGCAGCTCAGCTTGTTTGTTTTCTGAAATTCAAGGTTTCAGCGTCCTATGTACTACAGAGCCACATCTTCTGTCTGGCACCTGGGGCTGTACTTCTGTGTGCTATGAGAACCAAGGGCCTTCCTGCTGTTCAGGTCTTCTAAAGCCCCACTCACCTACAGCTACAAGTGACTTGTGTAGTTAACTGAACTGAAGCCACTCCATGGTTTCTGTCACTCACCCACTGTGGGAGGATGCTGGCCTGCATAGCAGCTGGCATATCTTAGGCTGAATCTTATTGCACATTGCACTGTGCCACCACCACATGTCCCAAAGCATGTGCTGCTGTGCTGGATCAGCTACCCAGAGGCTCTAAAGCCACTCGGCAGTTCTGGTATTAGCTGCTCACAGAGTGAGTTATGGTTCCTAAGAAATGTCATCTGGCTCCCATGTCCTGATCTTTTGGCCTAATCTTAAATCTACTGTTCTAAATTTGGATTTCTGCCCCACAAATGTACACCAAATATAGCAGTACTTACTGGACTTTCAATCAGTTAAATAATGACATAAGATTTATAATATTTATTAATATTTATTATAGCATTGACCTTTAGCTAGGCAGATTCTCAGCTACTCCAACAAAATAGTCTGGGCTCCATGTCCCACCACATGGTTAGATCTAACTCTTTGCTAATTTTCACATCTATCCATTCCATGTCCAGTTAGCAAATCTTCTGTGTCTGCTAATTAATCATACATGTAAAGAAAATAGCTACACGTCAGATCATGACCATCTGGGTGCATGGTTATATTGAGAATAAATCATAAAACCCAGGCCTGTTATAGAGCACACAAGATCACCCCACTCATCTATATCACATAAGCAGTGGAGATTTAACACAAAGGGACAGCAGTGCCTGCCACACTCTCATCTACAAACACTGTATGTATCACAAGATCCATGGCTGTTGATTATCTACTGTCCCTAAAGCATCTGTTCATCAAAACCCCCACTACATGACATTGTGACATTTTCCTGACTCTGTCTTGCTCATTGCCTTGATTTATTTTGAATCTGGCCTGTTTTGAAGAGCCTTAGAATCACCAATAGTTCCTTAAAAATTTCCTTCACCATTTCTAGTAACACTTTATGTTTCTGTATCAATTACTGAAATGTTTTCAGAATGAGTAAAGTGATCTAAGTGAAGTACATGTAGAAATTTGTGAGAGAAGAAAGAAATGGGATAAACAGAATTATTTTTAACAAATGGTGTGAACATGTTTACTAATTTACACTCTTGTCCTTTGATTATTGTAATTCTTCACAGAACAATTCACAGTGACTGGCTTACAGAGGCCAGTCCTGGCCTCATTGGGTGGAAATGTTGACTTGAGTTGTCAGTTGTCTCCACCACAACAAGCACAACATATGGAGATTCGTTGGTTTCGGAATCGCTATACAGAGCCTGTGCACCTGTACAGGAATGGTAAAGACCTGCATGGGGAAACTATCTCCAAGTATGTGGAGCGGACTGAACTCCTGAAAGATGCCATTGGAGAGGGGAAAGTGACCCTCAGGATCTTTAAAGTGACTGCTGATGATGATGGGTCATACCATTGTGTTTTCAAAGTTGGGGAGTTTTATGAAGAGCATATCACAGAGGTCAAGGTCACAGGTAAGCATGTGTCCTTCTCAGATTGCTGTGCGTCCAAAGTCTATCTAGGGTTGACTGGTTGGAAGATTCTTTTGTTTTATTAGATATATTTCTTTATTTACATTTCAAATATTTTTTTCCTTTTCTGGTTTCCTGCCCATAAGCCACCTATCCTCTCCTCCTCCCGCATACAGGTGTTCCTCCCCATCCATCCCCCTTACCACAACACCCGACATTCCCCTGCACTGGAGGTCCAACATTGTCAGGACCAAGGGCTTCCTCTTCCACTGGAAGATTCTTAGTTGTTTAACTTTTATTGAAAATTTCAAATAGCAAGCTGAATTCTGCAAATTTAGTTTCTGAATTAGATGCTGTGAAAGATAAAAGATAAAATTACTACAGTGAGGAAATTGGCTATATTAATAAATATTTTCTTGTTATGTCAACATGTGATGTTAGATTTCTAACATATCATCAGATACATTTAAGATTTTTATTATCTTTTTAAATAATTCTAACAATCATTTAGTAATTTTTATAAAGTACTATATCTTTAAAATGTGCTTTTTACTATAAAATTGGGTGTGTAGGGAGGTCAAGATGATAGGATAGAGGATGTAAAGTGGGGAGTGATTAAATACATTGTATAAAAAGGTTTTAAAGAAAGAAAAACATTCCTTTTTAGTAATACTTATTTCCATTTATCTCCAAATCATTTCACTGACTACTTAGTGTCAAATTAATGTTCCTAAGTCTTTGTCAAAGGATTTTAAATACAATCATAACTATATACAGATATAATACTCAGTGGGAAATATAGAGAACTTTATGGCCTTTGTGCTACTTTACTCACTTGAATTATTCAAAATAAAAACATGTGGAGAGAAACTGGAGAGTTAAAAAGGAACTAAAAAGATCCATAAATGTGTGTATATATGTATAGGACTCTAGACCCAGATGACTAATCTTCTTTAGATGTCAGGTGACACTCAACTCTGTAGTCTAAAACCAAGCCAAACAACAACTATGGTGGCACAGATATAAAATGTTTTTGTTATTCCAAGGACATTTTAATAGATACATTTTGATACTATATTTGAAATCTCTTATTTTATTTCTTTGCGTATATATTACTCAAGTTTTATTATGATCTTGAATGATTTCTCTAAATGATTATTTTCTCTAAATTAATATGTACTTTTATACTATTAATACATTAACTTTTTACATGATACATATTTTTGAAAATATATATTATTGAAATAAACAAAGTATCTATTAAGCTAATGTTTCTCAGTAATGTTGACAATAAAATTCATATTTATAATCTACTTACTGTGGCTGAAAAGTAGCTAGTAAAAGTGATAAAATCAGACATATTGCTAATGGTATTATAAAATTTCCACCTGGTTCATGATATTTTTGTGACTTTCTTATGGCAACCAGGGTCTCATACGTTTTTGACTATTAATTTGCCTTTGAAACTATGATTAAAACTTAGAAGGGCTTTTATGATTCTGTTGCTTTCTCTTCCACTTACACCTAATAATATCACTATCCTCTTTGGTTTTTAACCAGCCACAAGTTCAGACATCCAGATTCTCATGCATCCCCCTAATATCAAAGGTGTGGTGTTGGAGTGTCATTCAGGAGGTTGGTTCCCACAGCCTCATATGGAATGGAGAGACAGCAAGGGAAAGGTCATTCCAGCTGCATCGAAATCCCATTCACAGGATGAAAACAAATTGTTCAACATGACAATGACCCTTCTTATTGAAGCCAGCTCTTACAGGAATGTCACTTGCTATCTTCAAAACCGTCTAACTCACCAAGAAGAAAACATAAGCATTGTCCTATCAGGTAAATCTTGTGTTAGTTCTTCTGTAACAATCATTGTCACATATACTTATTATTAGCTTCTTCTTTGACTTGGTTCTTTCTCAAGACCTCACTCCTCACTTGGTTTGTTGTCTCTGACTTTTTTGGTGTAATTATTTTCCCACTCTATATCCTTGACTATTGTAGTTCATATTTCTGTCATTGTAATAAAACATTACGATCATAAACAAGTTGGGTTAGGAGAAGAGTCTATTTGGAATATACTACTACATCATTGTTCACCACCAAAGGAAACCAGAACAAGAGCTCAAAGTAGAAACTTGGAGGCAGAAACTAAAAGAGACCTCAGAGGAACACTGGCTTTCTCTCTGTGGATTTTTCAGCTTGCTTTCTGAAAGAACTCAGGATCACCTGCCCAAGTGGTGGTACCACATACCCCCAGTGACCTGGCCACTACCAAAATAATCATCAATCAAAATATGCTCTCCATACTTGGCCACAGGCCAATGTGATGAAGGCAATTCCTCAGTTCAGTTTTCTTTTTCCTAAGATAACTCGTGTTTGTGTCAAGTCAGGAAAATTAACTGGAACTCTGTCTTTAAAATTTACAAGGCTAAACTTTTGAGATCTTATTCTCTTCTAATTGATTTCTTTTTAACTCATGGGTTTAAAGATCACCAGAATTCTAAGGTTTGCTTGAGTTATAACTCCTCTCTTCTCTCTCATCCAAAAACTCAAAAGTCAATCCAAAAGTCTAATAATTATCATAAAATAAGTATATCAATAACTTTTGGTTAACTCCAAGCTAGCTTAATGCTTATGCTTTACGGTAAAATTTCATATTGTCAGTTTCTCATAACCAAACCATTAAAGTCATACTTGACTTCCATTTTTATCATATTCACATATACTGAGAAATAATGCTAAGTCTAACTTTACAACACTTACAGATTCTTGGTGTTACTGGAGTATTAAGACAGATGTATGAGTTAGGTTCCCAGACACTGGTGATAGCAATGATTCATGTTTAGTCACATATTGTAGAGGGATTTTAATCCAGGAATATGGCTGCTCTGGCAAGAGTTCACATCCAAAGACCTTCTAGATATGCATGATCTGACTAAAACGACACAGTTTTAATCCTTCTTTCTAAAATATAGATGCTCCCTAAGCACAATCCCAAACAATGGAGGTAAAATTAGTTTGTAGAAAGAAGTAGCCAGGTTTGCTAATTCAGGAGGAAACAAAGTAATCTATCAGAGAAAGATTTGAGAGAATGAGTCCCAACTCTCATGAGAAGAGACATTGAAAAGAGGTGACTTAAAAAGCAGCACATAGGAAGAGAGTAAGTTCTATTGATTTCCTGCAGTTCCATTCAGTATCATCCAGTATTTGCTGTCACTGAAGTTCAGATCATGTAATTCAGAGGCAGTTTTTTGAATCAGATCAGTTCAGTAGGAAACTGAGAGAAGACAGTTTGAAACAATCAGCTTGTAGAGAAGTTTTGAGCACAACAATTGAATTAAATCAGCCAGCCAGAATTAAAAAGGAAACGAACAAACAAGCAAGCAAACAAAAATTAGAAAGGGTGAGATTATTCTGACCCTCTTTACTGCCCCCCCACCTCCTCTCATATCTGAACTGGTCCCCCTTTTCCTGTCCCTGTCCTCTCTCCTTCCCAGATAATTCACTCCCACTCCTTCCCATAGATTATTTGCTTCCCTTTAATGAGTAGGACTGTAGCAATCCTACTTTGGTGTGATCTTCTTTATTATTGAGTCTGTGAGATGTATCTTGGAAATTCTGAGCCTCGTTTAGGCTAATATCCACTTAGCATTGAGTATATACCCTGTGTGTTCTTTTGTTACTGGGTTACCTCATTCGGGATGGTATTTTCAAGTTCCCTCCATTTGCCTGCTAATTTCACGAAATCATCAATTATAGCTGTGTTGTACTCCATAGTTTAAACATACCACATTTTTCTGTATCCATTCCTCTGTTGAGAGACCCCTGGATTCCTCCCAGCTTTTGGCTAATATAAATAAGGCTGCTATAGAGAAGCTCATATCCTCGTTATATGTTGGAGCATCTTTTGTGTATATGCCCAGGAGTTGGGTCCTTAGGTAGTACTATATCCAATTTTCTGAGGAACTGCCAGACTGATTTCTAGAGTGGTTGCACAAGCTAGCAATCCCACCAGCAATGTCTTTGCCTTTCAGCACATCTTTGCCAGCATCTGCTGTCACCTGGGTTTTTGATCTTTGACATTCTGACTGGTGTGAGGTGGAATCTCAGGGTTGTTTCGATTTGCGTTTTCCTTATGACCAAGGATGTTGAGCACTTTTTAAGTGATTCTCAGCCGTTTGATGCTACTCAGTTTAGAAATATTTGTTTAGCTCTACACCCCATTTTCAATAGGATTATTTGGTTCTATGGAGTTCTTGAAGTCTTTCTATATTTTGGATATTAGCCCTCTATCAGATGTAGGATTGATAATGACCTTTTCCAAATCTGTTGGTTTCCATTTTGTTCTATTGACAGTGTTCTTCTCCTTACATAGCTTTTCAATTTTAAGAAGTCCCAATTGTCAAATCTTGATCTTAGAGCATAAGCCATTGATGTTCTGTTCAGGAAATTTTCTCCTTTGCCAATGTGTTCAAGCCTCATCTCAACTTTCTTTTCTATTAGTTTCAGTTTATCTGGTTTTATGTGGAGGCCCTTGATCCACTTAGACATGAGCTTTGTACAAGGAGATTAGAATGGGTCAATTTGCATTCTTTTACATGCTGACTGAAGTTGAACCAGCATTTGTTGAAAATGCTGTCTTTTTCCAACTGGATGGTTTTGGCTCCTTTGTCAAAGATCAAGTGACCATAGGTGTGTGGGTTTATTTCCCAATATTCAATTCTATTCCACTGATCTACCTGTTTGTCTCTGTACCAGTACCATAGTCTTTTCACTATTTCTCTGTAATATAGCTTGAGGTCAGTGATTGTTTTTCCCCAAGATGTTCTTTTATTTTTGAGAATGGTTTTTGACATCCTGGATTTTTTTGTTATTCCAGATAAATTTGAAATTTGCTCTATCTCTGAAGAATTGAGTTGGAATTTTGATGGGGATTGCATTGAAACTGTAGATTGCTTTCTGCACAATGGCCAGTTTTACTATATTAATCCTGCCCATCCATGAGCATGAGAGATCTTTCCATCTTCTGACATATTTGATTTTTTTCTCCGGAGACTTGAAGTTCTTGTCATACAGATTTTTACTTGCTTGGTTAGCATCACTCCTACATATTTTGTATTATTTGTGACTACTATAAAGTGCATCATTTCCCTAATTTCATTCTCAACCCATTTGTCCTTATAGCAGAGAGAAGCCACTGATTTGTTTGAATTAATTTTTATCCAGCTACTTTGCTGAGGTTGCTTATCAGCTGTAAGATTTCTTGCATTGATTTTTTTGGGTCATTTATATATACTTATCATATCATCTTCACTGTTTTAGGTAAACTCTTTTCATGGAAAACTGTTTGGATAATGATTCTGACTACAACAGGATGCATGCTGATAGTCTTCTGCATGATTTATTGTGTTCAGCGTCATGTCATAAATGGTAAGTGGGCTTGAGAGTGGGAAGCATAAGTGGAAGGAAGTTGCTAAAGCTAATCAATCATTACTTCCCAAGCCATATTTCTTTTAGGAAGTTCAAAACTCCTGGGACACATCCCTGGGATGAAGCCTACTTGATCATGATCGATGATCATTTTGATGTGTTCTTGGATTCAGTTTAGAAGAATTTTATTGAGTATTTTTTGTCAATATTCATAAGGGAAATTGGTCTGAAGATCCTTTTCTTTGTTGGGTCTTTGTGTGGTTTAGGTATAAGAGTAATTGTGGCTTCATAGAAGGAATTTGGTACTGCTCTATTTAGTGGAATAGTTTAGACAGTATTGGTATGAGCTCTTCTATGGAGGTCTGCTAGAATTCTACACTAAACCCATTTAATCCTGGGCTCTTTTTTTTGGGAGACTTTTAAAAACTGCTTCTATTTCTTTAGGAGTTATGGGGTTGTTTAGATGGTTTATTTGTTCCTGATTTAACTTTGGTACCTGGAATCTGTCTAGAAAATTGACCATTTCCTCCAGATTTTTCAGTTTTGTTGAATATAAGCTTTTGTAGTAGGATCTGATTTTTTTTTTATTTTCTCAGAATCTGATATTATGTCTCCCTTTTCACTTCTGATTTTGTTAATTTGGATACACTCTCTGTGACCTCCCGTTAGTCTGGCTAAATGTTTATCTATCTTGTTGATTTTCTCATAGAACCAGCTCCTGGCTGTTTTATTCTTTGTATGGTCCTTTTCATTTCTACTCGGTTGATTTCAGCCCTGAGTTTGATTATTTCCTGCCTTCTACTCATTTTGGGTTTACATATTTCTTTTTGTTCTAGAGCTTTTAAGTGTGATGTCAAGCTGCTGACATATGCTTTCTCCTGTTTATTTTTGGAGGTACTCAGAGCTATGAGTTTTCCTCTTCAGCACAGCTTTCATTGTGTACCACATGTTTGGGTATGTTGTATCTTAATTTTCATTAAATTCTAAGAAGTCATTGATTTCTTTCTTTATTTCTCCTGACCAAGTTGTCATTGAGTAGATTGTTGTTCAACTTCCATGTATATGTGGGCTTTCTGTCATTATTGTTATTGAATACCAGTCTTAGGCTGTGGTGATCTGACAGGATTCATGGGATTATTTCTATCTTCCTGTATCTGTTGAGGCCTGTTTTGTTCCAGATTATATGGTCAATTTTGGAGAAGGTACCATGAGGTGCAGAGAAGAATGTATACATTCCTTTTGTTTTAGGATGGAATGTTCTATAAATATCTGTTAGGTTCATTTGATTCATAACTTCTGTTAGTTTCTCTATGTCTCTGTTTAATTTCTGTTTCCATGATCTGTCTATTCATGAGAGTGGGGTGCTGAAATTTCCTACTATTATTGTGTGAGGTGTAATGTGTGCCTTGAGCTTTAGTGAGGTTTCTTTTATAAATGTAGATGCCCTTGATTTTGGGGCATAGATATTTAAGATTGAAAGTTCATCTTTGTGGATTTTTCCTTTGATGAAAATGAAGTGTCCTTTCTGATCTTTTTAATGACTTTTAGTTGAAAGTCAGTTTTATTTGATATTAGAATAGCATCTCCAGCTTATTTCTTTGGGCAATTTGTGTGGAAAGATTTTTTCCAGCCATTTACCCTGAGGTAGTGTCTGCCTTTAAATCTCAGGTGTATTTCCTGTATGCAGCAAAATGCTGGGTCCTCTTTACATATGCAGTCTGTTAGTCTATGTCTTTTTATTGGGGAATTGTGTCCATTGGTGTTGAGAGATATTAAGGAATAGTGATTGTCGCTTCCTGTTATTTTCATCGTTAGAGGTGGGATTATGTTTGTGTGTCTCTCTTTTGGTTTCATTACAAGGAAATTAAATTCTTGATTTTTGTATGTTGTAGTTTCTCTCTTTGTGTTCAAGTTTTCTATCTATTATCCTTTTTAGGGCTGGATTTGTAGAAAGATATTGTGTAAATTTGGTTTTGTCATGGAATATCTTGGTTTAGTCATCTAGGTTACTTGAGAGTTTTGCTGGATACAGTAGCTTGGGCTGGCATTTGTGTTCTCTTAGTAGTCCATATGACATCAGTCCAGGATCTTCTGGCTTTCATAGTCTCTGGCGAGAAGTCTGGTGTAATTCTTATAGGTCAGCCTTTATGTGTCATTTGACCTTTTTCCCTTACTGCTTTTAATATTCTTTCTTTGTTTTGTGCATTGGATTTTTAACTACAATGTGACAGGAGGAATTTCTCTTCTTGTCCAATCTATTTGGAGTTCTGTATGTTTCTTGCATGTTTATAGGCATCTCTTTCTTTAGGTTAGCGAAGTTTTCTTCTATAATTTTGTTGAATATATTTACTGGCCCTTTAAGTTGAGAGCCTTCACTTTCTTCTATACCCATTATCCTTAGGTTTGATGTTCTCATTGTGTCCTGGATTTCCTGGATGTTTTGGGCTAGGATCCTTTGCATTTTACATTCTCTTTGATGTTTTCTATGGTATCTTCTGCCCCTGAGATTCTTTCTTCGATCTCTTGTATTCTGTTGGTGATGTTTGTTTCTTCAACTCCTTTTCTCTTCCTTAGGTTTTCTATATCCAGAGTTGTCTCCCTTTGTGTTTTTTTTGTTTGTTTGTTTCTATTTCAATTTTTAAATCCTGAATGGTTTTGTTCAATTCCTTCACCTATTTGGATGTGTTTTCCTATAATTCTTTCAGGGATTTTTGTGTTTCCTCTTTAAGGGCTTCTACTTGTTTACTTGTGTTTTCCTGCATTTCCTTAAGGGAGTTCTTTATGTCCTTCTTAAAGTCCTCCATCATTATCATTAAACGTGATTTTAAATCTAAATCTTGCTTTTCCAATGTGTTTGGATATCCAGTATTTTCTTTGGTGGGAGAAGTGGTCTTGGATTATGCCAAGTAGTCCTGGTTTCTGTTGCTTAGATTCCTGTGCTTGCCTCTAGCCATTGGGTTGTCTCTGGTGTTTGTTGTCTTGCTGCTTCTGAGAATGTCTTTACCCTCCTGTAGGCCTCTGTGTCAGCACTCTTGTAGAATGGCTTTCCTGTTTTCTTTCAGCTTTTTCTGAGAACAGGTGTTTTGATTTCAGGTGTGTAGGCATTCCTGGTGACTGTCTTTTAGCTCTAGGCACCATCAGGAATCAGAAAGGTCCTGCCCCTGATTGCTCCTAGGTCCTTGAACCTAGGGGTCACTTTTGGCTCTAGGCAATTCCCTCTTGGGTCTGGAATGTGGGTAGAGGTTGGTCTCCTCTGACTTCTCAGGAGTGTCCACACTTCTGAGGGTCCAGCTCTCTCCCCCATGGGATTTGGGTACAGGGAGCTGCTTGGCTGGTTCAGCTCAGTCCTGGATGCAGACCAGAACTGCAGGTACTGGTGGCTGTCTGTTCCCATATTACTGTGTGCAGAGGCACTGTGCAGTTTCCCCTTGGACCATGGATGTGGCCAGAGGCGTGCAGAAGTGGCAGTCTGTCCTGCAGTCTCAGGATGTCTGGGTGTTCAGCTTACTTCCCCATGGGATTTGGGTGCAGGGAACTGTGGGATGGTATCAGTTCACTTCTGGGTAGAGCCAGAAATGGGAAGTGCCGTGACCGCAAGGTCCCTGCCTCTATGTGTTCTGAATCCATCAGGAAGTTCATTTGGTAGTGGAAAAGTGGGTCTTTTCTCTGTTCTCATGTGTGTAGGCAATCCTGGATACTGTCTTCCAGTTATAGGCAAGGACAGGAATCAGAAGTCTCTGCCTCCAATTGCTCCTAGGTCCCTGCACCCAGGGGGCACAATTGGCACTAGGTGATTCCCTCTTGGGTCTGGAATGTGGGCAGAGGGTAGTCTCCTCTGACTTCTCAGGAGTGTCCACACTTTTGAGGTTCCACCTCCTCCCACCCCCACAGAATTTTAGTGCAGGGAGCTGTTTCACCTGTTCGGTTCCTTATCTTTGAATTATAAAGGATAAAAATAATTAACCTGTCACTCAGTTTATTGTAAGTAATCCCAAATAAGCTCATTTGTTCACTAATATAGACCTAGATAGAATCATTGATTCTTTTTCATGGTTACATTGCTGAATTAATAAACTTCTTTTGTTTGTTTGTTTGTTTTGGCTTTGGATTTTTTTGTTTTGTTTTGTTTTGTCTAACCAAAAAATTGGGGAGGAGGGGCTACCTACACTATGGGATGGTCAATGTGAGTCTGATCAATCAATCTGAGGATACCGCAGCTGTCCAAGTCAAACACCATATCTACACTTTCCCTCTGAAATCTGGAATGATGATGTGCTTTGGAAAGAGATTGAGTTATCTGAGAGTAGATTATCATTTGAGAATGACAGCCTTAGAATGGAAATTTTTCCTTACAGTGCATCAAGTGGAATGCTTCATTGGTAATTATGATGTGTTTCCTGGGTTTATGGAGATGAATTCCAAATGCCTGGGTGACTATATACTGCAATCTCTAAAAATATCGGATATTATGGAAAATTATAAGAAAGCTCTGTAAGCAGTCACTTGTCTATTCTTTTGGTGATGATGCCATGAAACTGAGGCTTATCTGCTTATCTAGAAAGAATTTTCTCACATGAGTAATGATATAAAAAGACAGGGAAGTTGATATCCTTCACGCTACACTCAGATTTGACAGGAAAAGAGAAACAAAAGGAAGATGAAAAGGATATCTTAGCTTGCAATTTCCCACAGCTGGTGGGGAGGAACTAGTTGAATCTTAAGTAAAGAGATCTCCCTTATAATAGAAAACTTAGAACCCACTGTTCTAAGTTATATATACATATACATATACATATACACATACACATACACATACACATACACATACATATACATATACATATACATATACATACATGTACACCTACACCTATACACACACAAACACACAATACTACATAAATTCCTGGTATGGCACAGTTGTAGCTCTCCTGAGCCTCATGGTGGGATGAGAACTTTGTGAAATAGAAGAGGCTTTGATAGATTTGAGTGACTTACATTGTTATTTAGATTGGGTTGTTTAAAATCAAATGAAATCAAGATTGGACAAATAGGGGCAAAGTAGATAAAAGGGTCTGCTAAGTTAACTCAAAGACAAATGTGACAACTGGGATGCTAGGGGACCTTTTCACCAAAATATAAAATGTTATATATCAGTAAGTTTCTAGCAGGATTTTACCCCTTAGAAACAGTTCATTGAATCCATAAATGATTAAAAACAACAAAGAGAAATTATTGAGCTTTTTATAGAGATAGGTAGTTATCCCCTAGAAGAGTATATGTGTTTCTTCCCTGCAAATAAGTAAACGAGAAGTAAATATTTTCACCTATCATCTTTCAATAACCAGATATGGCTTAAAGAAGTAAAGAGGTTTTAGTGTTGGCTCAGAGCTGGTTAGAACCACAGAGCCAGGTGAAGTGGTAAACACAACAGGCTAAATATTACCCTACTCTTCCTTAGGATAAGGAACATAGTGACATAGTGAGGGACATAGTGGCATCTCAGAATGTGGAAGCCAAATGGAATATGGAATATGATTGGATTGTAGATGGCTATATGATTAGTCTCTTACATTCATGCACTTGTACAAATATGGATTATTCTAATCAATAATTGATATAAAGAATGAGATTTTTCATGCAGTATTCATTCTTGTTCATGTTTCTCTATTACTAGTCTTTTACCCCTCCAAAACCAATTGACTCTTGCTTAAAGTGAATATTAGTGAGCATTTAAAGATCCTGTTCACCCCATGCAAAATGTAGTTCATTATGTAAGGCTAATTCATAAGTGTCTAATAGATTTGTGTCTGTGAAAACAATTAGGGAGTGTATGTCAAGCCAACACATGTAAGCAAAAACAAGCAAGAAAGACATTGAAAGGATCTAAAAGGATGGTAGATGAAATTCTTAATGAATGGGGGAACTAACTCTCTAGAATGTCTCTGAGGCCAAAGATGCCCGAAAGATTTCACAAACCACAAGACTATTTCTGCTACTGTTGGTTGTGCCAAAACTTGATGATAAATGCATGTTACCAAGTACATTGCAACCTTTGGCTATATAATATGAAAAAAATCAGGATAGGAGAAAAATGGAAGTTCCTTGCCTAAGTGTTGGCTTTCTTTTTTTTTGTTTTTTATTTTTTGTTATTGGATATTTTATGTATTTACATTTCAAATGTTATCACCTTTCTGTGCTCTTTCATCCCTCCTCCAAAACTGACCCTGATTCTAAGGAGATGCTCCCACTTCCACCCACCCATTCCCATCTCAACACCCTGGTATTTCCCTAGACTGGGGAAAGAAGCCTTCACAGGACCAGGGCTTCACCTTCTGTTGATGACAGACAAAGCTACCCTCTACTACATTTGCACTTGGAGCCATGGGTCCCTTCATGTGTACTCTTTGGTTGATGCTCTAACCAAGGGAGCTCTGGGGATCTAGTTGGTTGATACTGTTGTTCTTCCTATGGGGGTGAAAACCCTTTCAGTTCCTTCAGTCCTTTCTCTAACTTCTGCATTGGGGTCCCCATGCTCAGTCTGATGCTGCAAGCATTCTCATCCGTATCAGTAAAGCACTGACAGAGCCTCTTGAAAGACATCCACATCAAACTCCTGTCATCAAGTACTTCATGGCCTCAGCAATAGTGTCTGGGATAGGTGGCTGCATATGGGATGGATCCCCAGGTGGGGCAGTCTCTGGATAACCTTTCCTTCACTCCTTGTTCCACTGTTTCTCCCTGTATATCCTAGCATGTGAATTTTATTTCCCCTTGAAAGAAGGACTGAAGCATCTACATTTTGGTCTTCCTTCTTGAGCTTCATATGGCCTCTGCATTGATTCTGGAGTATTCTGAGCTTTGGGGATAATATCTACTTATTATTGAGTACATATCATATGTGTTTTTTTCATTAGTAGGTTACCTCACTCAGATTATTTTTTTAAATTGGTTTTATTGCATATTTTTAAATTCACATTTCAAATGTTATCCCCTTTCCCAGTTTCCCATTCATAAAACCGCATCCCATACACTTTCCCACTTCTTCTATGAGGGTCTTCTCCAACCCATCCACTCACTCCTTCCTGTCTCTGTCCTGACAATTCCCTACAATGCATGGTTGATCCTTGATAGGACCAATGTCTTCTCCTCCCAACAAGGTCATCCTCTGCTACATATGCAGCTGGAGCCATGGGACTGTCCATGTGTATTTTTTGGAAGGTGATTTAGTCCCTAGTAGCAGCTCTGGTTGGCTGATATTGTTGGTCTTATGGGGTTGCAAACACTTTAAGCTCCTTCGATCCTTTCTCTAACTCCTCCAATGGAGACCCCATTCTCAGATCAATGGTTGTCTGTGAGCATTCCTCTATGTGTTGGTGATGCTCTGGCAGAGCCTCTCAGAAAACAGCTATATCAGGCTTCTGTCAGCATGCACTTCTTGTCATCAGCAATATTGTCTGGATTTGCTGACTGTATGTATATGAGCTGGATTCCCAGGTGGGGCAGTCTGTGAATGGCTTTTTCTCAAGTCTCTTCTCCAAACTTTGTGTCTGTGTTTCTTGCTATGATTATTTTTATTCCCACTTCTAACAAGGATTGAAGTATCCACACTTTGGTGGCCCTTCTTCTTGAGCTTCATGTGGTCTGTGGATTGTATCTTGTGTGATCTGAAGTTTTTTCTAATATCCACTTATCAGTGAGTGCATATCATGGGGGTTTTTTGTGTTAGTGTGATTGCGTTACCTCATTCAGGATGATATTTTCTAGTTCTAAACATTTGCCTATGAATTTCATGAAGTCATTGCTTTTAATAGCTGACTAATCCATTGTGTGGATGTACCACATTTTCTGTATGCAGTTCTCTGTGGAAGGACATCTGGGTTCTTTCCAGCTTCTGGCTTTTATAAATGAAGCAGCTATGAACATAATGGAGCATGTGTCCTTGTTATATGTTGGAGCATCTTTTGGGTATATGCCCAGGAATGGTATAGCTGGGTCCTCAGGTAGCAGTATATCCAATTTTCAGAGGAACCTCCAGACTGATTTCCAGAATGATTGTACCAGCTTGTATTTCCACAAAAATGGAGGGGTGTTCCTCTGTCTCCACATCCTCTCCAGTGTCTGTTGTCACCTGAGATTTAGATGTTAGCCATTCTGACTGGTGTGAGGTGGAATTTCAGAGTAGTTTTGATCTGCATATATATCCCTGATGAATAAGGATGTTGAACATATATTAAGTATTCCTCAGCCATTTGATATTCCTCAGTTGAGGAATCTTTGTTTAGATCTCTACCCCAGTTTTAACTCTCTGGATTCTAACCTTTTTAAAAATTGTTTTGTATATATTGTATTTTATCCCTCTATTGGATGCATGAGGGTTAGGGCAGGAAATCAAACTCAGGACTGAAATCAACCAAGTAGAAACAAAAAGAACTATAAAAAGAATTAATAAAACTGGGACATTGTTCTTTGAGAAAATAAATAAGATAGATGAACCCATAGCCAGGATAACTGGAGAACACACAGAGAGTATCTAAATTAACAAAATCAGAAAGGAAAAGGGAGACATAGCAACAGAAATTGAGGAATTTTTTTAAAAAATCATCAGATCCTACTACAAAAGGCTATAATCAAGAAATCTGGAAAATCTGGAGGAAGTGGAAAATTTTCTAGACAAATACCAGGTAAGAAAGCTAAATCAGAATCAGATAAAACATCTAAAGAGTCCCATAGTCTCATAACACCTAAAGAAATAGAAGCAGTTATTGAAAGTCTCCCAACAAAAAAACAAACAAATGAAAAACAAACAGAAAATACATTACCCAATTCCTTCTATGAAGACACAATTATTGTTAACCTAAACCACACATAGACCCTTCAGAGAAAAAGAGAATCAAACCAATTTACCTTATGAATATTGACATAAAAATACTCAATAAAATTCTTGCAAACCAAATCCAAGAAAGCATCAAAACTAAAAGCCATCATGATAAAGGAGGATTTATCCCAGGGATGCAGGGATGGTTCAATATATGGAAATCCACCAACATAATCCACCATTTAAACCAACTCAAATAAAAACCACATGACCATCTCATTAGATGCTGAGAAATCATTTGATAAAATTTAAGGGGCAGACATGCCTGGAAAGCCAGAAGAGACTACACTCTGCCCACATTTCTAACTCCAGAAGAAAACACCTAACTCCATCTGGGACCCCGGTACATGGGGGCACTGTGAAAAGGCAGCGCAGGCCTTCCTGGTTTGCGCCATCACGGAGAGCTCAAAAGCAGTCCCCCACGAGCAACTTCAGCTGTGGGACCACAGGTAAGACCGACATTTCTGCTCCAGGAGACCTGCCTGGTGGACTCAGGACACAGGCCCACAGGAACAGCTGAAGACCAGTAGACAGGAAGGACTACACGCCTGAAAGCAGAACACTCTGTTCCCATAACTGGCTGAAAGAAAACAGGAAAACAGGTCTACAAGACTCCTGACACACAGGCCTATAGGACAGTCTAGCCACTGGCAGAAATAGCAGAACAAGGTAACACCAGAAACAACCCGATGGCAAAAGGCAAGTGCAGGAACACAAGCAACAGAAACCAAGACTACATGGCAAATTCTCCCACCAAAGCAAACACTGAATATCCAAACACACCAGAAAAGCAAGATCTAGATTTAAATTCACATTTGATCATGATGATGAAGGACTTCAAGAAAGACATCAAGAACTCCCTTAGAGAAATGGAGGAAAATATAAATAAACAAATAGAAGCCTATAGAGAGGAATCACAAAAATCCCTAAAAGAATTCCAGGAAAACACAATCAAACAGGTGAAGGAATTAAAAATGGAAATAGAAGCAATAGAAAAAGCACAAAGGGAGACAACCCTGGATATAGAAAACCAAAGGGAGAGACAAGGAGCCTTAGGTACAAGCATCACCAACAGAATACAAGAGATAGAGAAGAGAATCTCAGGAGCAGAAGATTCCATAGAAATCATCGACACAACTGTCAAAGATAATGTAAAATGGGAAAAGCTACAAGTCCAAAACATACAGGAAATCTATCTACAGATTCAATGCAATCTCCATCAAAATACCAATCCAATTGTTCAGAGAGTTAGACAGAACAATTTGCAAATTCATCTGGAATAAGAAAAAACCCAGGATAGCTAAAACTATCCTCAACAATAAAAGTACTTCTGGGGGAATCACTATCCCTGAACTCAAGAAGTATTACAGAGCAATAGTGATAAAAACTGCATAGTATTGGAATAGAGACAGACAGATAGACCAATGGAACAGAATTGAAGACGCAGAAATGAACCCACACACCTATGGGCACTTGATTTTTGACAAAGGAGCCAAAACCATCCAATAGAAAAAAGCATTTTCAGCAAATGGTGCGGGTTCTACTGAAGGTCAGCATGTAGAAGAATGCAGATCAATCCACGCTTATCACTCTGTACAAAGCTTAAGTGCAAGTAGATCAAAGATCTCCACATCAAACCAGATACACTTAAACTAAGAGAAGAAAAAGTGGGGAAGCATCTCGAATACATGGGGCCTGGAGAAAATTTCCTGAACAGAACACCAATGGCTTCTGCTCTAAGATCAAGAATCAACAAATGGGATCTCATAAAACTGCAAAGCTTCTGTAAGGCAAAAGACACTGTTGTTAGGACAAAGTGACAACCAACAGATTGGGAAAAGATCTTTACCAATCCTACAACTGATAGAGTGCTTATATCCAAAATATACAAAGAACTCAAGAAGTTAGACCACAGGGAGACAAATAACCCTATTAAAAATGGGGTTCAGAGCTAAACAAAGAATTCACAGCTGAGGAATGCTGAATGGCTGAGAAACACCTAAAAAATGTTCTACATCTTTAGTCATAAGGGAAATGCAAATCAAAACAACCCTGAGATTTCACCTCACACCAGTGAGAATGGCTAAGATCAAAAACTCAGGTGACAGCAAATGCTGACAAGGATGTGGAGAAAGAGGAACACTCCTCCATTGTTGGTGGGATTGCAGACTGATACAACCATTCTGGAAATCAGTCTGGAGATTCCTCAGAAAATTGGACATTGAACTGCCTGAGGACCCAGCTATACCTCTCTTGGGCATATACCCAGAAGATTCCCCAACATATAAAAAAGACACGTGCTCCACTATGTTCATAGCAGCCTTATTTATAATAGCCAGAAGTTGGAAAGAACCCAGATGCCCTTCAACAGTGGAATGGATACAGAAAATGTGGTACATCTACACAATGGAATATTACTTAGGTATCAAAAACAATGACTTTATGAAATTCATAGGCAAATGGATGGAACTGGAAAAAATCAATTTGAGTGAGGTAACTCAATCACAGAAAAACACACATGGTATGCCCTCATTTATAAGTGGGTATTAGCCCAAATGCTCGAATTACCCGAGATGCACCTAACACATGAAACTCAAGAAGGATGACCAAAATGTGCATGTTTCATTCCTTCTTTAAAAGGGGAACAAGAATACCCTTGGGAGGGAATAGGGAGACAAAGTTTAGAACAGAGGCAGAAGGAACATCCATTCAGAACTTGCCCCACATGTGGCCCATACATATACAGCCACCAAACTAGATAAGATGGATGAAGCAAAGAAGTGCAGGCCAACAGGAACTGGATGTAGATCTCTCCTGAGAGACACAGCCAGAATACAGCAAATACATAGGCAAATGCCATCATTAAACCACTGAACTGAGAACGGGACCCCCGTTGAAGGAATCAGAGAAAGGACTGGAAGAGCTTGAAGGGGCTTGAGACCCATATGAACAACAATGCCAACCAACCAGAGCTTCCAGGACTAAGCCACTACCCAAAGACTATTCATGGACTGACCCTGGGCTCCAAACGCATAGGTAGGAATGAATAGCCTAGTAAGAGCACCAGTGGAAGGGGAAGCCCTTGGTTCTGCCAAGACTGAACCCCCAGTGAACGTGATTGTTGGGGGAGGGTGGTAATGGGGGGAGGATGGGAAGGGGAAGCCCATATAGAAGGGGAGGGGGAAGGGTTAGGGTGGATGTTCGCTTGGAAACGGGAAAGGGGAATAACACTCGAAATGTAAATAAGAAATACTCAAGTTAAAAAAGATGTAAAAAATAAATTTAAAGAATTTAAGATGTTTTAAGGTTAAAAGTCTTCTAAATATCAGGAATTCAAGACTCATAACTAAACATAGTAAAAGTAACATACAGCAAACCAATAGCCACCACCAAACTAAATGAGAGAAACTTGAAGCAATCCCACTAAAATCATGGAGTAGTCAAGGTTGCTCACTTTCTCCATACCTATTCAATATAGTGTTTGAAGTCTTAGAGAATCAGGTGACAAAAGGAGGTCAAAGGGAAACAAATTGGAAAGAAGTAAAAAAATCACCATTAGTAGATGTTATGGTAGTATACTTAAGTGAACCCAAAAGTTCCACCAGAGAACTCCTAAAAGTTATAAACAACTTCAGAAAAGTGGCTGGATATAAAATTAACTCACACAAATCATTTGCCATCCTCTAATCGAAGGATCGACAGGCTGAGAAAGAAATTAGAGTAACAACACCCTTCACAATAGTCATAAATAATACAAAAAAGCTCCATGTGACTCAAGTGAAGCAAATGAAAGATCTTTATGAAAACAACTTCAAGTCGCTGAAGAAGAAATTGAAGAAGTTCTCAGAAGATGGAAAGATCTCCCATGTTCTTGAATTGGCAGAATTAATATTTTAAAAATGGATATCTTACCAAAAGAAATCTTGCACACTCAATACAATCCCCATCAAAATTCCAACTTAATTTTACACAGAGTTAGAGCAATTTGCAAATTTATTTTCCAAATTAAAAAAAAAACCCAGGAGAGCAAAAGCTATCCCCAACAATAAAAGAACTTCTGGGTGAACCACCATCCCTGTAATACAACCTCAAGTTGTATTATAGAGCAATAGTCATAAAAATTGTATGGTATTTGTACAGAGATAGACAGGTAGATCAGTGGAATAGAATTGAAGACCCAGAAATAAACCCATACACCTATGGTCATTTGACCTTTGACAAAGGAGCTAAAACTACCTAGTGGAAAAAAGATATCATTTTCAACACATGGTGCTGTTCACCTGAAGGTCAGCATGTAGAAGAATGCAAATCAATCATTTCTTATTGGCATGTATGAATCTCAAATCAAAGTGGATCATGGACCTCCACAAAAACGACATACACTGAAACTAATAGAAGATAAAGTGCAGAAGAGCATCAGACACATGGTTACTGGGGAAAATTTCCTGAAGAGAACACCAGTGGCTTATGCTTTAAGATCCAGAATAGACAAGTGGGACTTCATAAAATTGCAAAGCCTCTATAAGGCAAAGGACACTGTCATTAGGACAAAATGGCAACCAAAAGATTGGGAAGAAATCTTTACTAATCCTGTATCTGCTATAGGATGATATTTTCAAGATCCATCCATTTGCTTGTATATTTCATGATTTTTTTTCATTGATTTTTGTTGCTGACTTGTACTCCATAGTTTAAATGTACCACATTTTTCTATATCCATTCTTCTGTTGAGAGACATTTTTGTTGTTTCCAGCTTTTGGCTAATGCAAATAAGGCTCCTATGAATAAAGTGGAGCATGTGTCCTTGTTATATGTTTGAGCATCTTTTTGGTATATGCCTAGGTATGGTATAGTTGGGTCCTCAGGTAGTACTATGTCCAATTTTCTGAGAAACCACCAGACTGATTTCTAGAGTGGTTGCTCAAGCTTAAAATCCCTCCTGCAATGGAGGAGTATTCCCCTTTCTACACATCCTCACACCTGCTGTCACTTGAGGTTTTGGTCTTGCCATTCTGACTGGTCTGAGGTGGAATTTCAGGGTTGTTTTGATTTGCATTTCTCTGATGACTAAAGATGTTGAACATTTTTAGGTGCTTCTTGGCCATTCAATAATCCTCAATTGAGAATTCTTTGTTTAGCTCTGTACCCCATTTTTTAATAAGGTAATTTGATTCTCTGAAGTCTATCTTCTTGAGGTGTTTGTATATATTTGTCGTTAGCACTCTATCAGATGTAGGATTGTTAAAGATATTTTCAAAATCTGTTCATTGCCATTCTGTCCTATTGACTGTGTTCTTAGCCTTACAAAAGCTTTGCAATTTTATGAAATCCTATTTGTCGACTCTTGATCTTATAATATAAGCCATTGGTATTTTGTTCAGGAAAATTTCCCCTGTGCCTACGTGTTCAAGATTCTTTCCCACTTGCTTTTCTATTAGATTCAGAGTGTCTGGTTTTATGTGGAAGTCCTTGATCCACTTGTACTTGAGCTTAGTACAAGTGATTAGAATGAATTGGTTTGCATTCTTCTACATGCTGACCTCCAGTTGATCTAGCACCATTTGGTGAAGATGCTTTCTTTTTTCCATTGGTTGGTTTTAGTTCCTTTGTCAGAGATCGATTGACCATAGACATGGGGGTCCATTTCTGTGTCTTTAATTTTATTTCATTGATCTACCTGTCTGTCTCTGTACCATTACCATGCAGTTTCTATCGTGATTACTCTATAATACAGTTTGAGGTCAGGGATGGAGATTCCCCCAGAAATTCTTTCATTGTTGAAAATAATTTTCACTATCCTGGGTTTTTGTTTTTCCAAATGAATTTGCAAATTGCTCTTTCTATCTATACAAAGAAGTGAGTTGGAACTTTGATGAGGATTGCATTGAGTCTGTAGATTGCTTTCTGCATAATGACCATTTTTACCATATTAATGTTGTCAATATGTGAGGTTGGGAGATCTTTCCATCTTCTGAGATCGTCTTTCATTTCTTTCTTCAGAGACTTGAAGTACTTGTCATATACTTGCTTGCTTAGAGTCACACAAAGGTAGTTTATAATATTTATGACTATTGTGATGGGTGTTGTTTCCCTAATTTCTTTCTCAGTCTGTTTATTCTTTGACTAGAGGAAGGCTACTGATTCGTGTGAATTAATTTATATCCTACCACTTTTCTGAAGTTGTATATCAGGTTTAGGAGTTCTCTGGTGGAATTTTTGGGATCACTTAATTATATGATCATATTGTCTGCAAATAGTTATATTTTGTTTTACTTCTTTCTGATTTGTATTCCTTTGACGTCCTTTTGTTGTCTAATTGTTTTGCCTAGGACTTCAAGTACTATAATCAATAGAG
This sequence comes from Rattus rattus, assembly GCF_011064425.1. NCBI lineage: Eukaryota > Metazoa > Chordata > Mammalia > Rodentia > Muridae > Rattus > Rattus rattus. The sequence continues at coordinate 87,244,725 of NC_046154.1, forward strand.
AGGAAGAGTGTGCTGACTTGTTCAGGCCTTGTTTTTGTGGGATTGCTTCAAGTTTTTCTTCATATAGCTTGAGGTTGGCTACTGCTTTGCTGTATACTGCTTTAATATGTTTAAGTATGGTTGAATTCCTGATCTTTTCAATACTTGTATTGTACAGGGTTGTTGAATTTTGTCAAATGACTTCTCAGCACCTATGAGATGATCATGTGGTTTTGTTCTTTGAGTTTGTTTATATAGTAGATTATGTTGATGGATTTTCATATATTGAACCATCCCTTGCATTGCTGGGATGAAGCCTACTTGATCACATTCAATGTTTATTAGGATGTGATCTTTGGATTAGGTTTGGGAGAATTTTGTTGGATACTTTTCTATCAATATTCAGGAGAGGAATTTGTCTGAAGTTCTCTTCCTTTGCACAGTCTTTGTATGGTTTAGGTGTAAGCATAATCGGTGCTTCAAAGTACAAGTTTGGTCATGTTCCTTCTGTTTCTATTTTGTGAAATAGTTTGAAGAATATTGGTATTTATTCTTCTGTGAAAGTCTGATAGAATTCTGCAATAAACCTGTCTGGTTCTGGGCTATGTTTCCTTGGGAGACTTTTAATGAGTGCTTCTATTTCTTTAGGTGTCATGGGACTTATTAGGTCAGTTATCTGATTCTGATTTAACTTTGGCACCTGGTATCTGTCTAGATAATTGGCCATTTCCTCCAGAGTTTCCAGTTTTGTTGAGTACAGGCTGTTTTTGTATTATCTGATGACTTTCTGCATGTCCTAGTTTATGTTGTTATGTCACCCTTTTCCTTTCTGTTATTGTTAATTTGGATCCTATCTCTGTGTCCTCTGGTTAGTCTGGCTAAGGGTTTATCTATCTTATTGATTTTCTCAAAGAGGCAAGTCCTGATTTTTTGATTCTATAGTTCTTTTTGTTTCTACATGGTTGATTTCAGCTCTGAGTTTGGTTATTTCCTGACCTCTACTCCTCCTGGGTGTACTTGCTTCTTTTTGTTCTAGAGAATTTAGGTGTGCTGCTGTGCTGTTAGTGTATGTTCTCTCCAGCTTCTTTTTCGAGGCACTAAAAGCTATGAGTTTTCCTCTTAGAACTGCTTTCATTGTATCCCAAAGTTTGGGTATGATATGCCTTCATTTGCATTAAATTCTAAAAATCCTTTAATTTCTTTCTTTATTTCTTCCTTAACCATGTTGTCATTGAGTAGAGCATTGTTCAACTTCCATGTGTGTGTGGACTTTCTGTTGTTTTTGTTATTATTGAAGACCAGCCTTGGTGTGTGGTGATCTCTTCAGATGCATGGAATTATTGCAATCTTCTTGTTTCAGTTGAGGCCTGTGTTGTGACCAATTAATATGGCAAATTTTAGAGAAGGTACCGTGAAGTGTTAAGAAAAAGTTTATTCTTTCATTTTAGGATGTAATGTTCTATAGATATCCTTTAAGTACATTTGGTTCATAACTTCTGTTAATCTCACCGTTTCTCTATTTAGGTTCTGTTTCTGTGATCTGTCCATTGATGAGAGTAGGGTTTTGAATTCTCCCACTATTATTGTGTGTAGTGCAGTGTATGCTTTGAGCTTCAGTAAAGTTTCTTTTACAAATGTGGGTGCTATTATATTTGGAGCATAGATGTTCAGAATTGAGAGTTCATCTTGGTATATTTTTCCTTTGATAAATATGAAGTGTCCTTCCTTATCTTTTTGATAAGTTTTGGTTGAAAGTCTATTTTATTTCCTATTTGTATGGGTACTCCAGCTGGTTTCTTGGGACCATTTACTTGGAAAAAATTTCCATCCTTTTACTCTGAAGTAGTGTCTGTTGTTGTTATTGACGTGCATTTACTGTATACACCAAAATTCTGGGTCCTGTTTTTGTATACAGTCTACAAACTTTTTAGGGGAATTGAGTCCATTGATGTTAAGAGATATTAAAGAATAGTGATTGTTATTTCCTGCTACTTTTGTTGTGAGAGATGGAATTATGTTTATGTGGCTATCTTTTGAGTTTGTTGACAGAAGTATAATTTCTTGCTTTTTTGTGGGTGTGGTTTTCCTCCTTGTGTTGATGTTTTACATATATTATCCTTTGTAGGGCTGAATTTGTGAAAAGATATTGTATAAATTTGGTTTTGTGATGGAATATCTTGTTTTCTCCATTTATGGTAATTGTGAGTTTTGCTTAGTATACTATCCTGGGCTTGTATTTGTGTTCTATTCAGGTCTGTGTGACATCTACCCAGAATCTTTAGTTTCCACAGCCTCTGTTGAGAAGTCTGGTATAATTCTTACTTTCATAGTGCCAGAGATGCAATAAATAGTTTTAGAGTGCCCATCAAATCACATTTAAAACACTTGTGTTTCTACTCATAGCATAGTTCACCTACCAGAATGTAGAGGGAATTCTGACTTCTTCAATCTATGTGAATTTAGCTATCCTTTCAAGCTCCTGAACAAAAGTGACTTTTGTTATAAAAATAGTGACTCAATTGTTACCTATAAAGTAAAAGTAGTATACATTTATACAACTATCTCCAACATTCAAAAATGTTTTCAAAATGATTCAAAGAATATAAATATGGGTGAAAGGGTGAAAGATTATGTAGTTCTTTCCTTTAAATAGACACAGTCCTTCTTAGAGATTGAAGGAAGACTCATAAACTTGAGGAAGCTAATGAAACTTGAAAGGATCAAGTAGATCATGCAACTTATGTAACTCATTATTCTTATTCTCAATACTGTTTATAAAATCAGTACAAATACTTTTGAGGAAAAGATTATTTCAGCGGAAGTTGCATGTTGAGCACAGATCTCCTATGAAGCAATTTTCATGGTTCATCATCTACCCTGTAAATGATCTTTTAGTTATAATGTTGTCCTTGAGTCATGCATGTTTTTCCAAGTAACTCCAAGAAACTTATTGGTCCACCAAATTGGATTTGGATGGAATTCTTTTTTAGTTATATTATAGATGTTGTATATGGGATTATTTGTTCATATATCCCTGTGACAAAACATATAGCAATGTCTGTCAGAAATCTAAAATTAGAACTTTGATGTATCTAATGTTACTAGTACTTGGTGGATTCTCCCAAAGATTCCAAGTCAGTATACACAAGATAATTGCTCATACTGATTTATTAGGGCACTTCTTAAAATAGTCAATCAACTGTGAGATCAGATTTTGTCTGTAAACAAAGGAGCATAAAAAATATATTAGAATGTGATATATGTTGATGGTAAAATTTTATTTAGTTATCAAGAATAAAATTGTCATTTGTAAAGTATAAAATGAATGTAACCAGGATATTAATATTTTAACTAATAAATTCAGAAATACAGTTATCACCCTTTTGCTCATTTGTAGATGGTAGAGTTTATATAGATACAAAAACTATTAAAATATGCATGATATTAATGCTAAAGCAAAATTCTCTGAGAGGTAAAGGAATCACGGAGAAGACAAAAGATTCTATGGGGGTGACAATATAGCAAATGATTAATACATATCTGAATGAAAATATGTCAAATAAACTCACCACTGTAGGTGATGATATGTGGGGATGGATATGTGCCAATAAAATTAGTATTCTCAAACTCATGTATATTTTTGCCACAGTTCTATCTTTCTAGAACACATTCACACCCTTTAGATCTCCTACAATGAATGGAGTATGGCCACCTCCTAATCATCTAGAAATGAATGCTTCTGCAGTTCTCTGAAGTTTTGATTCTTCCTTTAACTCCTCTTCTGAACACTGCTATATGACTGAAACAGGTGACATTTTCAACATCCCCTGTGGGATATAGTGTGTCTTCACACTTTTGTAAGCCACAATTTCACAAGTTTCAGGAGTTTTCTTTTTATTGATATTATCCATGATTTTTATATACGTACTTGCAATTAAGAGACAGACAGACACACATATACAGATACACAGATCGAGACTGAGACAGTGACAGAGACAGAGACAGAGAGACAGGGGTAGAGATAGAGACAGAGAGAAAATGGAGGGAATCTTTTGGAATCTCAAAGGCCAGTGATATATCTCCTCACACAACAACACACCTTTTGATACTTCCCCCCAAATTCCAACTGAAGACCAATAAATATGAGCCTATAGGGGCCATTTTCCTTCAAACAACCACAGTGACTAAAACTTTCTTGCAGAAGAATGGAAACTACCTGTGGCAGTAAATACTCACATTATGTAAATTAGAGTCTATCGCACAGTTTAGAGGTCTTCAGAACTATCCTCTTTTCTGTATCCTTAAACCTGAGAAAAATGATAACCAGTAAGAAATGATTGTATCTTTTGCTTTTAATAATGCATACTAATGACAAGTGAGATGGAGTAAAGATACCATTAGGTTCTTTCCACTTGGCCAGCTTTGTCTCAACTCCAATATGCAACACCCTAAAAATTTTATTCCTTTTATTCCTATCCTCTTTTATTTTAACATTAAATCTCTCATTCTATAAATATAAGAAGACAGCATGAAAAGGTAGCCCTTACACCTGTACACTGATGAGGTACTGTACACACACACACACACACACACACACACACAAATGCATACACACACACACACACACACACACACAAGATCTTGATTTCTTGTTGTATTTTTTCAATGTAGAGTAACTCCATACAACTATCATGTGAATGTAACTTTTTTTTTCTGTAGGTAGCTTCTCTGAGGAAATATGCTATTGGTTAAAGTGTGCAATGGTACTCATGTTTTCAGTGCTTGCAGTTACAGTAGTCATGCTATTTTTGCACCGAGATCAAAGAGGTATGTATGATACAGGCAGATGCCATCATGTTAAAATATTATCCCAACTTCCCAGTAAGACATTTAGTAAAAGAAGAAATGATTGTTTCTTGAACCTTAGCATTAATAAGCCATTAAAGAATAGCCACAATGTCTAGATTCCAGAGCCCTGAATTTTGTAAGCATAATAGTAGATTTAGCTAATTATTCTATTCCAGAGAAAGAAATCTTTCAAATTCATAGTGTTTTGTCACAAATTCAGCATTCGTCATTACCTAGTAAATTGTTCTGAATATTTTATACATTTAATGTAAAAGAGACAATAGTTCATACATTAAGCTTCTTATCTTTTAAAATATTATTTAGGTGCATAGGGTTTTTTGTCTTTATGTATAGTCCCAGTTAAAGCCAAAAGATGGTGTTAGATTCCTCAAGACGGTTATTATCCACCATGTGAATTATTTGTACTCAAAATGAGCAGTCCATCCTCTCAACTGCTGAGACATCTCTCTAACTCCGGTATCTTAAGGGCTTAAAGTCTAGATCAAACCTTTAAAAATCCTAGCATTAAAAGAACAAGAGCTTCTTGAGCTGAAACTCTAGTTAAGGAGTTAAGAGATGTTGTGGTGTGGTAGGGGGGTATCAGGTATCATTGGTAGGTTGCCTATACCTCAGTTTATGACCTGAAACCTTACAAATGGGCAATATTATAAGTTCAGTGGTTTACTAATCAATCAATCAAAACAGCGAGGACATGATTTTGGGAGGGAGATATGTTGGAGAACTCAGAGAATGTTCAAGAACTCAGAGGATGTTGAAGTAGGGGGCAAGGGGATGATCATTATAGATTGTATCAAATATGAACTTTTGTAAAACGAGAGAATAAAGAAGGCTTAGATTTGGTAGTCAGATGAGAAGCTGAAAACTGTTGGGGGAGGACAAAAAACTTGCATTCAGAATATATTATAAGAAAAGATGTATATTCAATTAAAACTGAATTTTCAAAACTAAAGTGAAAATAAAATATATTCACAAAAGCAAAATAAGTACACATAATAATTTTCAAAGTTAAATAGTTTAATGAGTTATGATTCAAACATAAATTTTATAACAAATCTTCATTGCAAAAAGATCATTTTAAGTTCAAATATTTATTTTAGAATTTTAGATCAATGAGATGAAGTAATCCTATTCACTGTAGAGGTTCTCAACTTATGAGTCATGACCATTGGATCACACATATTTCCCATGGACTCAGGGATTGAGATGTCACTAAGTGCCAAAAGTACTGTTATGAAGTAGAAACAAAAATAAATTTATGATTATGTGTTCCTAAATCATTTGAGATATATGTTTTCTGATGGTCATGCCCCAAGAGTTGAGAACTGCTTCATTATTTTAAGCCAGATCTATATCCCCAGTCACACTGTAGAATCACAAGGCTGAATCGAACATTTTAGAGAAGTTTTTAATTCATTTCCTCCTGTGAAATTAACATACCAACAGCCTTAAAATGAATGAGATGTAATTTTAACTTATATAGAGCCCTTGAATATTCCAGACCATCCATATATATATATATATATATATATATATGAGAGAGAGAGAGAGAGAGAGAGAGAGAGAGAGAGGAATAGAAATTTGCAAGAGCTAGAGGTAGAAAAAGAGGTAGAATTTTTGTTTGATGAATACAGAATTTAATTTGGGGAGCTAAAAGCATTTACAGAGATGAATGGTGATGGGAGTTGTATAATATGAATGTATTTAATGTCATAAAACTATAAAGTAGAAAATGGCTATAGTGGTAATTTAATATCAGATAGCTTTATCATAAAATTAATAAACTAATAAAAACAATATATTTCAGCTTTACAATGGGTCTGTTATACACATGAAAACTAAAATTATAGGCTAGAAAAAATTATTTATAAACACATTGATAAACAGAAGAAATCTAGAATATTTTATGTTTTCTCTCAAAAGATAACTGGGAAAACCATCATTTCTCATCTTGTCTTGACTTTTGTCAAAACAAATGAGGATGGAGAGAGAATATTTCACAGGGAATATGATGCTTGAGCAGTAGAAGACCTCTTCCATTTCATCTTGATCATCTAAGAATGTTCTGTTTAACTAGATTCTACATGGGTCAAAATTCATAAAACAAGTAAACAAATAATATACCTATGTGATCTTCAGATAGATTAGTAAAGCAAGAGTCATATTTCTTGAGGAGAAAGGGTACCTTCCTTCTCATAGCCTCTATTAGGCTTGACACAAACAGGCTCATCTCAAAAACATGTAGGCCAATTTCTTCTCTATTGTTCTTGTATATATAGGAAGTATCGAGCAATGGGACCAGAAAGCAAGCCTACCTTCAATATGTAATCTATTGTTCCTCTATTGTTTGCAACTATCCTGAGTCTTTACTCTTTTCTCAGCCCAAGTTTCAGATCAACACTTTGAATTGAACACTTTGTGGCTTGAAGATATTAGTGTGATCCTGTGTGTGCTGATAGTGTTTATCATCAAGCTCATTTCATTTATTTACTTCAGATTAGAAGGTAAATATGATGGTGATGGTAGCAACTTAGAAAATCTGTTTCATGGGACTAATGCACAGATGTCTAGAGGGTGACAATTCTCATCCCTTTTCACTAGTAATTATAAGAAAAACTAAATGAAAAACTGTGTTGAATAAAGGCTGGTAGATTGTAATTTTCATTTTGGAAATATTAGGACTTTTACTGGTATTGGTGTGAATGTCTCTTAGATTAATGACTATCTCAGCTCTTAATATACAATTATGGTAACACTCATATATAGGTAGGCAGTTATTTTATCTACACATCCTGGAAAGCCTCTGTATATTGAGCTTTTGCAAGAAATTTATAATTTTTAAAAGATTTAACCAATTACAGTTTAGATTAAAAATTTAAAGGCTACAAACATTAATTTTAAAAAATTTAGACCAAGCTGCACATCTGTTACACATCTGTGGGGAAACCTAGGTCTCCCCTATGTATGTTCTTTGGTTGGTGCTATATTTTCTAAGAGCCCCAAAGATCCAAGGTAGTTGACTATATTGGCCTTCCTGCTGAGTTCCTATCCTCTTAGGCCTGCAATCCTATCCCCTATCCTTCCATAAGAGTCCCTGAACTCCCTCTTCTGTATGGCTATAGGTGTTTGCACCTATCTGAGATACTGCCTGGTAGAGCTTCTCAGAGGACAACCATGCTAGACTCCTGTCTTCAAGCATAACAAGAGCATCATTAATAGTGCCAGGGATTGGTACTTGCCCATGGAATGGGTCTCAAATCGAGCTGGTCATTGGTTGGTCATTCCTTCAGGCTTTGCTCCATTCCCTGATCTTGCATTTCTTGTAGACAGGATAAATTTTGGCTTGAAAGTTTTGTGGGTAGTTTGGTGTTCCCATCACTCCAGTAGGGTTTCTACCTAGCTACAGGATTGATAGCCCTAATGCTGTGAGTCATAGCTAAAGTCATCCCCAAAGATAAAGCCTTCCTAGACACAAATTTATAAATATTGCTGTTCTGGCCTTTAAGAGTATGTATGTGGTTTTAAAATATAAAACTATGATAGTTTTAGCACCAGCTTTTCAAAGTTCTTTTCTTGTGCCTGTTTATCTCAGGCAATCCATACCACTATCATCCCCCAGACCATACTTCCTAGTTTAAGTAATATAGTCCATCTTCATAGAAAATGTCTTCTGTACATTGCAAGAATTTTGATGTAATTATGTCTTAGGCTCTGTTGTGCACATGGGACACATTATCTCCAGAAGACATTTTCCAAATTGAGCTGTTCTTACACATGCATTAAATAAACTAAATGGTTTCAGATTGATCCAACATCAAGTACTCAGTTGTATTGAACCAAAGCAACTTCTTATCTGATACACATCAACAGTGTTAGTCAAGACACCCCAACACACATCTGTTACCCAGTGTGAGGACCTGGACCTTCAGAGGAGATAAGTAAATGACATTAAATAGAAACAGTGGGTAGGAGTTCTTTTCACCCAAGAGATCAAAACTATAAGTAAGAAAACAAAATAAACATCGTTTTTCCTCAGTACATTGAAACAAGCACTTTATACAGTTATCAAAATGTCTGTTAAGATTCATAGGAGCAAAATTATCAGAGCAACAGTTCTGCAACTCTGTACAAGTTACTATTAAATTCAATCATTGGTTTCCTAAACAAGGAACCATAGTTGTTGATAATTTGAAGCAAAATAGAGGCAATGTGAAGAGAACTCATGAAAAGTGAGATAAAATTCCTGTCAATTACTTTGTAAACTGGAGTACAGTAATGTATTGCTTGGATCTTCTCAGAAGGATCATTTTAAAAGATAGATGAGAAAGAAAATTTACTTTCAGATATATCTTGACAAGTCTTGATAGCCTCATTCTTTCTTCTAACTGTTAAGGTCCAGCCAGATCAGCATCTGTTACAACACTTGAGTTCTAGGGAATGGTGGGTGGGGCTCCAAAACCTACACTTGAGTTTCAGAGCTTAGCTGACTCTGTGCTTAGCTTTGTGTTTTCCCACACAGCTGGAATGTTCTGGAATATATTGATCAAAGGTCCCAATATCAAAAAAATTGAAACATAATTTATTTTATTACAGGAATAATTGCAACTAGGACATAAAGAACCTTCAGTTAGTTCATGAAATTTCCTATTTTTGTAATTAATAAAAAGATAAAGAATAAGTTTTGCCTTATTACATGGTTTGAGGGACATAAATACTTGTATGGAAACAATGGGGAAAATCTGGGCAGGCTCTCTGTTCCTATTATGACTCCTCAAGGACATTATATTATTGTATTCAAATTAAAAGACTTTTTCTCTATTTCTTCACATTCTGTGGGTAAGGAATATTTTTTCATTCTGTGTTCCCTCTTTAAAAAATCGACAACCAATGACCTAATATCAATTGAAAGTTTTAAAATAGAAGAAGGAAAATAGCACACATATCTGTCAATATTATATATATATATATAAAGTATTTAAGCCAGTGCTGAATGAATTTCTTGAGGTGTTGAATAGCATTCTCCTCTCCTGGTTGTTCAATCAATACTTAAATAACTGTTTAGCTTTTTTTGGTAAGTAAACTAAAAGAGAAAATTTAAATATAGCTCCAGAATAAATGCCAAAGCTATAACTTTATAATTACTTAGGTTTTATTACTACTAAAAAAAAAAAACCAAATTCTTCATTATCCTCTGAACTTAAAACTTTACAAACAATGTACCCTCAAGTATTAACAGAAAAATTGGTCCTTGTCAATTGGGTTCATTCTTATTTGCCTATAATTACTGAGGATTTGGCACAACTTTTTAAATTGCTTTCTGGAGACTCCTACTTAAACTACATTAAAAGAACACTAATGCAGAGCAGATTTTGAGCATATTCAATAATGCATTGGGCAGGTTGAAAAAGGCTGATTTACAGTATAAGGTGAAAATTTACTTTCATGCTTGTATAAAAAAAGAACCCAATCTTTCAGGAGTTTCTGGGATTATTTCTCAGGTATTTTTGAATATTCTTTTACCTTGAAGGAAATATTCTTAAGCTCAAAATTAAGTTTCCTTAAATTTTAAAAGTCGTAAGTGTTATATAAAAGCTTAGACTTAGCTCTTTAGAAATTAATGCTTGCTAAGCAACCAGAGCTTCCACGGACTAAGCCACTACCTAAAGACTATATACATGGACTGACCCTGGACCTGACCTCATATGTAGCAAATGAATATCCTAGTAAGAGCACAGTGGAAGGGGAAGCCCTGTCCTGTTAAGACTGGGAACCCCAGTGAACTAGACTGTGGGGGAGGGGCGGCAATGGGGGGTTGGGAGGGGAACACCCATAAGGAAGGGAGGTGGAGGGGATGTTTGTCGGAAACCGGGAAAGGGAATAACAATCGAAATGTACATAAGAAATACTCAAGTTAATAAAAAAAAAGAAAGAAATTAATGCTGATTAATTTGCTAATTAGGACGATTTATTTATTTATTTATTTATTTTACTTTTGTGCTTTCCCTATCTCTGACAAGAACAAATAAGATGTTGGCAAAGTAGAAAGTTAAAGGATAGTCACAAGAGCCTATTCTATATCTAAGGCATATTTTACAAAGGGTTTCAAGTTTTTCGTGCATAACTCATAATTAATGGGTGGTTCTCACATAATATCTGGAACTATAGCTCTCTATATCTGGGGACTTCCCTACTGTCAGATGTGTAGAGACCTGTGCTTGGAATGCACTTGAGGCATGCATAGTGCCACCTCCTAAATAATCAAATGCATATTATTGTTCCAGGCATAATATGCAGTACTGGAGGCTTCAGGAGAATACCATTGTGTCACATGTGAAACTTAATTTTGCCAAATAGCTCTTTATGTATGAATGTTCTAAGGCTCTCATTATAACTACATGCAGATAATGATTCTGCTTATACTAACAAATGCTCTAAAACATTTTACAATATACAAAATTCTACTCATGTTACTGAAACCCCTTACATTTCACAGGATCAAACTATTGTGGAATGGTACCATCAAACACTTAACAGCATGTTTTAAAAATAAAAAGTATATCCGTACACCCACCTAAATCCCTATATACTATGCTATATTTATCTATGTTAACTTTGTTTTCACTTTAAAGGATAATATATTTTCTGCTGTCCAAAGCATTTTTTTGCAAAGGAGACACACCTTTAAGTTAAGTGAAGAGCTCTAAAAACCAATCAATAGAAAGTGTCTCCTGTTTTAGAAACTTCAGTTTAAGTTTATACTTTTGTCTTTCCAGAAAATGAACAAAATCCCAAATGGCACCTGCATCAATGCCTCCAACCAAGAAAACATTCCAGAGACCATGATACAAATGAATCATAGAAATGTGTACAACAAGCTCATATAGAGGAGATGTTTTAATAAAGAAGACAAAGCTTATAACTTGGAGAGACATTAAGATTTTAGCTCATTAAACCAAGACCTTGAAGAAACAGTGAGAACAAAATAAAATGACTTTCCCTTTTCCTTGGTCCTCTATTAACTATTCTTTTTCTCTTTCTTATTAATTTTATTTGTTTACATTTCAAATGATATCTCCCTTCTCCTCCACACACAACCCATTCAGTCCCTACTCTCCTCCCCTCCGCTATGAGGGTACTTCTCCACCCACTCAAAAACTCCTGCCTCACTCTTCTAGCATCCACCTATGCTGGGGCATCAGGCCCCCCACAGGACCAAGTTTCTCCCCTCCCATTAATGTAAGATAAGTCTATCCTTTGCTACATATATATCTGGATCTATTGATCCCTCCAGGTATACTCATTGGTTGGTGGTTTATTCTGGGAACTCTGGTTGGTCCAGTTATTTTACAATGTTCTTCCTTTGGGGTTGTAATGCCCTTCAGATCTTTCTGTCCTTCCTGTAGCTCTTCCATTGTGGTCCCCGGGCTCAGTCCAATGATTGGCTGTAATATTTGTATTGGTCAGTGCTGGTAGAACCTTTTAAGGAACACCCCTACAAGGCTCATGTCAGCAAGCACTTTTTGGCACCAGCAATAGTACTTGGTTTGGTGTCTGCAGATGGAATGGATCCCTAAGTAGGGCAGTCTCTGGATGGCCTTTCCTTCAGTCTCTGTTCCATTTTTTGTCCTTGTCTTTTCCATGAACAGGAACATTATTTGGGTAAACAGTTTTGAGATAGGTGTGGTTCTATCCCTCAACTATTGGCCGTGCCTATCTACTGGAAGTGGTATATACAAGTTCTATCTCCTCTTCATCAGATATTTTGGTTATAGTCATCCCCACTGTGTCCTGGAAGCCTCCAGCTTTCCTGCCATCAGGGACTTTCTAGTGACTATTACCAGTTCCCCATCTCACAATACTACATATTTCTATTTCATTTCCTGCCCTCTGCACTTCTTTTCTATCCCTTCCAATTCCTGATCCTGACCCATATTTCCCTCCCCTTCTTCTTTCCCTCCCAGGTACCTCACTTCCTTTACCTCCTATGATTAACGTTTTACCTTGTTTCTTTTTTTTTGTTTTGTTTTGTTTTTTTTTGGTAGGATTGAAGCATCTATACTTTGGTCTTTCTTCTTCTTAAGTTCCAAATGGTTTGTATGGCATATCATGGATATTCTGAGCTTGTTGGCCAATATCCATTTACCATTGAGTACATATTTATATGTTGTACTGTGTCTGGGTTACCTTACTCTGGATGATATTTTCTAGTACCATCCATTTGCCTAAGAATTTCAAGAAGTCATTGTTTTTAATAACTGAGTAGTTCTCCATTATATAAGTGTATCAAATTGTGTAAATATATCCATTCTTTTGTTGAGGGACACATTGTAAATGGATACCTAAAAGCTTATCCATTCTTCTCTTGAGGAACATATTGTTTCCAGCGTCTGTCTATGATAAATAAAGCTGCTATGAAAATAGTGGAGCATGTGTCCTTTTGATATGTTGGAGTGTCTTTTGGATATATGCCCAAGAGGAGTATACATAGGTCTTTAGTTAGAAATATTTCCAGTGATTTTGAGGAATCCCAAGATTGATTTCAAAAGTGATTATACCAGTTTACAATCCCACCAGCAATGGAGGGATGTTCCTCTTTCTCCACATTCTCACCAGCATCTGCTGACACCTTTGTTTTCTGTTCTTAGCCATTCTGATTTGCATGAGGAGGAATCTCAGGGTTGTTTTGATTTGCATTTCTCTGATGACTAAGGATGTTGAACATTTTTTTTCTTTTTTCTTTTTTCCTCCATCTTTATTAAATTGGATATTTCTTATTTACATTTCAATTGTTATTCCCCTTCCTCGCATTTCCAGGCCAACATCCCCCTAGCTCCTCCCCCTCCCCTTCTATATGGGTGTTCCCCTCCTCATCCTCCCCCCATTACCGCCCACCCCGCAACAATCACGTTCACTGGGGGTTCAGTCTTGTCAGGACCAAGGGCTTCCCCCTCCACTGGTGCTCTTACTAGACTATTCATTGCTACCTATGCAGTTGGAGCCCAGGGTCAGTCCATGTATAGTCTTTGGGTAGTGGCTTAGTCCCTGGAAGCTCTGGTTGGTTGGCATTGTTGTTCATATGGGGTCTCAAGCCCCTTCAAGCTCTTCCTGTCCTTTCTCTGATTCCTTCAATGGGGGTCCCGTTCTCATTTCAGTGGTTTGCTGCTGGCATTCACCTATGTATTTGTCACATTCTGGCTGTGTCTCTCAGGAGAGATATACATCCAGTTCCTGTCAGCCTGCACTTCTTTGTTTCATCTATCTTATCTAGTTTGGTGTCTGTATATGTGTGGCCCAGATGTGGGGCAGTCTCTGAATGGGTGTTCCTTCTGCCTCTGTTCTAAACTTTGCCTCCCTATTCCCTCCCAAGGGTATTATTGTTCCCCTTTTTAAGAATGAACGAAACATTTACATTTTGGCAATCCTTGAGTTTGATGTGTTCTGTGGATCTAGGGTAATTTGAACATTTGGGCTAATATCCATTTATCAATGAGTGCATAACATGTGTATTTTTCTGTGATTGGGCTACCTTACTCAGGATGATATTTTCCAGTTCCATCCACTTGCCTATGAATTTCATAAAGTCATTGTTTTTTATAGCTGAGTAGTATTCCATTGTGTAGATGTACCACATTTTCTGTATCCATTCCTCTTTTGAAGTGAACGTTTCTTTAAATGCTTCTCAGTTATTGGAGATTCCTCAGTTGAGAATTTATTTTTTAGCTCTATACCCATTTTTCTTCTCTTCTCTTTTCTTTTGTTTTCTTTTTCTTTTCTTTTCTTTCCTTTCCTTTCTCTTTCTTTCTTTCTCTCCTTCCTTCTTTTCTTTCTTTCTTTCTTTCTTTCCTTTTTCTTTCATTTTATACTCCAAATTCTATTCTGCCCCTGGTCTACCTCCCAAGAGTTCCACATCCCATACCTCCCTCTTACACCTTCCACATCTCCACAAAGATGTCCTTACCCCACCCACCCCACCAGACTCTAAACTTCCTGGGGCCTCCAGTTTCTTGAGGGTTATATGGGTCTTCTCTGACAGAGGCCAGACCCAGAGTTCTCTGCTATTTATGTGTTGGAGGCCTCATCTCAGCTGGTGTACGCTGCTTGGTTGATGATCCAGTGTCTAAAAGATCTCAGGGGTCCAGGGTAATTGAGATTGCTGTTCCTCCTAAGAGGTTGCCCTCCTTCTTAGCTTCCCCCAGCTTTTCCTTCTGAACATGCCCGATGTCGTCTATATCCCAAGTATTAATAGGGTTATTTGGTTCTCTGGAGTCTAACTTCTTGAGTTGTTTGTATATTTTGAAATTTTTAGCCTTCTATTGAATGCAGATTTGGTAAAGAGTGTACAGAGAATGGCAGGTAGATCAATGAAATTGAATTGAAGACCCAGAAATAAACCACACACACACACACACACACACACACACACACACACACACACACACGCACACACACACCTATGGTCATCAGATCATTGACAAAAAAGCCAAACCAGCTATTGGAAAAAAAGAGTATTTTCAACAAATGGTGCTAGTTCAACAGGCAGTCAGCATGTAGAACTGTGCAAATTGATCCATTCTTATCTCCTTGTACAAAGCTCGAGTCCAAGTTGATCAAGAATTTCCACATAAAAGCAAATATGCTGAATTTAATAGAATAGAAAGTGAGGAAGAGCCTCGAACATATCAGCACAGTGGAAAATTTACTGAACAGAAAATTAGTGGCTTGTGCTCTAAGATCAACAGTTGATAAATAGAACCCCCTAAAATTGGGAAGGCTCTGTAAGGAAACTGTCAATAGAACAAAATGGCACCCCACAGATCGAGAAAGATGTTTACCATATCTACATCAGATAGAGGGTATTAATTGTTCTTGCAATTGTCCTATGAATATCTCTAATAGACTAGCCATGTAGTGAGCATTAAATATTGGTCTCTATTAAAGCTATAATTTTCTTTTGGAAAAATTAAAATGGGAGAGATGTAGGAGACATGCAGTTACTTCTGCTTGCAGATAAGTACTAGGGGAAACTAGGAAGGTTAAGCATACTATGTTTTCTCCAGAAGTCTGGGAGAGGAGCTGATTAGTAGCCTGGGGAACTGGTATGGCCTGTATGGTCAAGCTGCATGAACTCTCCAAGATTCTCCAATTTGGAGGCCGCCCTACTTGTCAGGGTACCTATATAAAGTCTAGGCTGCACATCTGTTACAATGTGTAGGGGGCCTAGATCCAGGGCTTGGTTGAAGAATCTCTGTAGTCTCCTATGGATCCTTGTTAGTTCACTCTGTAGGTCTTCTTATGGTGTCCTTAAACCTCTACCTGGTTCATTTCTATCCTTCAGTTTTCCACAAGACTACTTGAGCTCTGTCTCATGCTTGGCTGTGGGTCTCAAGAACTGTTTCTATCCCTTCATGGATGAATCATTTTATAAGACAATTAAGCTAGGTTTCTATCTGTAAGCACAACAGAGTTTTGTCAATAGAGTCAGGGAAGCATTCCTTCATATAACCACATCCTTCAGTTGAGGGACATCTAGGGTGTTTTGACTATTACAAATAAAACTTCTATCAACATAGTTTTTCAAGTGTCCTTGTGGCATGGCAGAACATCTTTTGGATCTGTGTCCATAAGTGTTATAGCTGGATCTTCAGGTATATCTTCTGAGAACACTAAATGGAGCTTGGACAGTCTTATGGAAGAGTTGGGAGAAAAACTGGGGAACCTGAAGAGGAAAAGTTCTGAACAGGAAGATCAACAAAGTAGGGAGTGACACCTAGAAAGGGTATGTCCATTCTCAAAACAGAAGAAGAATGTAAAATGAGGGGAGGACTTTCATGAAGGGATACTAGGAGAAGAGGAAGGGCTGATACTGTCTTGTAAAGTCTATAGGTAAGTTAATAAGTATGTAAATAAATAAAATGTCAGGGATTGGCTATCTTACATGGGATCTGATTAAAATTGGGACATTCATTATTCCCTCAATATCTGTCCCCACTTTCCCCCTGTGTATTTTGTAGGCAGGACAAATTTTGCTTTGAAGGTTTTGTGAGTGGAATGATGTCCCCTCCCTCCACTGGAAGTCCCACCTAGCTAAAGGAGGTGGCCACTTCAGTTTTCATATCCAAAACTTGTAGAAATCCCAGATGGAGTCATCACCATAGGTTCCCTAAAACATCCCCAGTCCAAGGTCCCCAGCTACAGAGATGTATCCCATCAATTTCCATTCTCACTCACAACCCATTTCTACAACACCTCCCCCTACACCAATTCCCATTCCCTTTCCCCTCCTCATTCTATCATCCACCTAGTTCTCTCTAGTCATACTCCTCTCAGGATTATTTTTTTCCTCTTGTTTAGTCTTAAGAGTGAGATTTACACATCCTTCGTTGGTGGTCTAGTGTTTAGTGTTTGACTCTCTAATCACAACCTTTAATTTGAACCTTCTTCCTTAGTTAATGTATAAAACTTACCTTGGTCTTTGGGACCAGTGAACTTGCCCACCTAAGAGCACTTTCCATATAAACCTGCTCAGATTCTGTGAGGTACACCACATCCCTTCTATAATCTATCTTTCTGGTCCATACCTCTACCTGTAATAGTGAATCTGTACTCTACTCCTTGGGCCAAAGCTCAGCCTAAATACTTGGAGGACTATTCCTACACAAAACAATCAGCTCATCTAGCCTTCCCGGAGGCCTGCTGCCACTGAGGACAACAAAATGTCTATTGTTTGGGTCAGGCCTTTGCCCAGAACTGAACTGAACTGAACTGCACAGCTCCCTTCACCTAAATCCCGAGAGGGAGATAGCTGAACCCTCAGAAGTGCATACACTCCTGAGAACTCAGAGGAGCCTACTCTCTGGCCATTTTCCTGACCATTGAGGAAATTGCCTAGTGCCATCTGTGATCCCTGGGCACAGGGACCTATGAGCAGTTAGGGGCAGGACCCTTTGGGTTTCTGCCTGCACTGAGAGCTGAAAGCCAGTCACCAGGAATGCCTACACACCTAAGAGCAGAGCTCTATATTTCCAGATATGGCTGAAAGAAAACAGATATACAGAAGTGCTGAGACACAAACCTTCAGGAGGTTTCAAGCCACTGTCAGACACAGCAGGACAAGCTAACACCAGAGATAACCTGATGGCAAGAAACAAGTGCAGGAACCTAAGCAACAGAAACCAAGACTACAAGGCATCATGAGAGCCCAGCTCTCCCACCAAAGCAAATACTGGATATCCAAACACATGGGATATCCAAAAGCAAGATGTAGATATAAAATCACATTTTATGATGATGATGGAGGACTTTAAGATGGACCTAAATGACACCCTTAAAGAAATACAGAACAACACCTTAAAGAATTACTGAAAAACACAAGCAACAGGTAAAGGAATTGAACACAGCCAACCAGGATTTAAAAATGGAAATAGAGGGGTTGGGGATTTGGCTCAGTGGTAGAGCGCTTGCCTAGCAAGCGCAAGGCCCTGGGTTCGGTCCTCAGCTCTGGAAAAAAAAATGGAAATAGAAACAATAAAGAAATCGCAAAAGAAGATAACCCTGGAGATAGAAAAACCTAGAGATTAGGAGTCATAGATGTAAGCATCATAAACAGAATATAAGAGATAGAAGAAAGATTCTCAGAGGCAGAAGATACCATAGAAAGCATTGACATAACCATCAAAGATAATGTAAAACATAAAAAGCTCCTAGCCCAGAATATCCAAGAAAGCCAGGGCACACTGAGAAGAAAGGAACCCCCATACCTATGGTCACTTGCTCTTTGACAAAGGAGCTAAAACCATCCAATGGAAAAAAAAATAGCATTTTCAACAATTGGTGCTGGTTCAACTGGAGGTCATCATGTAGAAGAATGCAAATTGATCCCTTTTTATTCCCTGTTCAAAGCTTAATTCCAAGTGGATCAAGAGCCTGCACATCAAACTAGATATACTCAATCTAATAGAAGAAAAAGTGGGGAAGGGTCTTTATCACCTGGGCACTGCGGAAAATTTCCTAGACAAAACATCGGTGGCTTATGCTCTAAGATCAAGAATTGACAAATGGGACCTCATAAAATTGAAAAGCTTCTGTAAGGCAAAGGGCACTGTCATTAGGATGAAACAGCAACCAACAGATTGGGAAAAGAACTTTACCAATCCTACATCTGATAGAGGGCTAATATCCAAAATATACAAAGAACTCAAGAAATTAGACTCTAGAGAGCCATATAACCCTATTAAAAATGGAGTATAGACCTAAACAAACAATTCTCAGCTGAGGAATATTGAATGACTGAGAATTACCTAAAGAAATGCTCAACATCCTTAGTCATCAGGGAAATGCAAATCGAAAAAACCCTGAGTTTCCACCTCACACCAGTCACAATGGCTAAAATAAAAACTCAGAGGACAACAGATAATGTAGAGTATGTGGAGGAAGAGGAGCATTCCTCCATTGTTGGTGGGATTGCAACCTGTTACAAGCTCTTTGGAAATCAGTCTGGATGTTCCTCAGATAATTGGACATCATATTACCTGAGGACCCAGCTATCCTCTCTTGGGCATATACCCAAAATATGCTCCAACATACAACAAAGAAACATGCTGCACTATGTTCATAGCAGCCTTATTAATAATAGCCAGAAGCTGGAAAGAACCTAGATGCCTTTCATCAGGGGAATGAGTACAAAAAATTTGGTCCATTTCACAATGGAGTTCTAGTCAGCTATCAAAAACAATGACTTCATGAAATTCATAGGAAAATGGATTGAAACTAGAAAATATTGTCTTGAGTGAGGTAACCCAATCACAGAAAAATACACATTGTCTGCACTCACTGACAAATGAATATTAGCCCAAAGCTCCAATTATTCAAGAAACAATCCACAAACCACATGAAGCTCAAGAAAAAGGATGACCAAAATGCTGATACTTCACTCCTTCTTAAAACGGGGAAGAAAAATATTCATTGGAGGGGATATGGAGGCAACGTTTGGAGCAGAGACTGAAGGAACAGCCATCCAGAGCCTGCCCCACATGTAGTCCATATATATACAGCCAACAAAACTAGATAAGATAGATGAAGCTAAAAATGAATGCTGACAGGATATAGATGTCTCCTGAGAGACACAGCGAGAACACTTCAAATACAGAGGCAAATGCTAACATCAAACCACTGAACTGAGAATGGGACCCCTGTTGGAGGAATTAGACAAATGATTGAAAGAGATGAAGGGGCTTGCAACCCCATAAGAACAACAATGCCAACCAACAAGAGCTCCCAGGGACTAAACCACTACCCAAAGACTACACATGGAAAGACCCATGGTTCCAACTGCATATGTAGCAAAGGATGGCCCTTTAGAGTATCAATAGAAGGAGAAGCCTTTGGACCCCTAGTGTAGGGGAATGTCATGGGGGTGGGAAGATGGAGTGGATGGGGAGGGAAACACCCTTATAGAATAAGGGTAGAGGGTTGGATAGGATCCTTATGTCCAGGAAACCAAGAAAGGGAATAACATTTGAAATGTAAATAAAAAATATATCCAATAAAAACATATTTTTAGAAAAGGTGTCTATTGCTATTAGGGACTACTAGCTATCCAACATCATAGTCCAAGAAGACTGATACCACCAGGGACTCTGAGGCTATCTAGCACCAGAGACAACCAGATGTCTAAAAGCCAGTGCAAAATCTCTCCATCAGAACTGAAATCTCCTACTATGGCAAGCCTTGGATATCCTAAAATACCTGAAGAGCAAGACAATTACCTTAAATCTCATCTAAGGAAAATTATAGAGGCTTTAAAGAACAAATAAATAAATCCTTTAAAAAGAAATACAGGAAACATAATAATAAAGGTACAGGTCTTTAAACAGGATATGAATAAATAAAAGCAGGTGAAGGAAAAGAATAAAACTGTTTAACACATGAATATGTAAATAGTAACATTAGGAAAATACAGAGACAACCCTGGAGGTAGAAAACCTAGGAAGAAAACAGGAACAATATGAGTAAGAGCACCAACAAAAAAGAAAGCACTGATAAATCAATCAAAAAATGTGAAATATAAAAATTTCTAGCATAAAACATCCAGGAACTTTGTGACAGTTTGAAAAGACCAAACCTAATAATAACAGGAAGAGAAGGAGAAGAGTCCTGTATTAAAGGCCAGGAATTATCTTTAACAAAATCATAGAGGGAATTTTTCCTAACCTAAAAGAAAAGATTGTTATAAAGGTTAAAGTAGCGTAAAGTACACCACATTGATTGGACTAGAAAGGAAAAGTCAGCCTGCCACATAACAGTTAAAACAACACATGTACAGAAAAGGAGTGAATATTAGAAGGTGCAAGGGAAAAAGGACAAGGAACATAAAGGACAAGGACAAGACCCATCAGAATAACACGTGATTCTCAATAGAGGTTCTAAAAAATGAAAAGGGCCTAAACAGTAGTATTTCAGATCCTTAGAGAACACGGATGTCAGCCCAAACTATTGTAAACAGCAAAACTTTCAGTCATTATAGATGAAAAAACAAGATATGCACTGACAGAAACAAATTTAAGAAGGAATACCCATTCAGAGCCTGCCCCACATGTGGCTCATACATATACAGCCACCAAACTAGATAAGATGGATGAAGCAAAGAAGTGCAGGCCAATATGAACTGGATGTATATCTCTCCTGAGAGACACAGCTAGAATATGGCAAATACATAAGCGAATGCCAGCAACAAACCACTGAACTGAGAACAAGACCCCCGTTGAAGGAATCAGAGAAAGGACTGGAAGAGCTTGAAGGGGCTGGAGACCCCATATGAACAACAATGCCAACCAACCAGAGCTACCAGGGACTAAGCCACTACACAAAGACTATACATGGACTGACCCTGGGCTCCAACTGCATAGGTAGCAAAGAATAGCCTAGTAGGGGCACCAGTGGAAGGGGAAGCCCTTGGCCATGCCAAGGCTGGACCCCCAGTGAACAGGATTGTTCGGGGGAGGGAGGTAATGGGGGGCACATGGGTAGGGGGAACACCCACATAGAAGGGGAGGGAGAGGGGTTATGGGGATGTTGGCCTGGAAACCGGGAAAGGGAATAACATTTGAAATGTAAATAAATACACAATTTAATAAAGATGGAGAAACAAAGAATGTCTTTCCACTAGTCTAGCCCTACAGAGGATACTACAAGGAAAACTTCAACACAAGAAAGATAATTACACTGAAGAAATTTATAATCTTACAGCAAAGTCAGAAGAAAAGAATCTCTCTCCCTGTTTCTCTCAATATACAGACACGTGCACACACACACACACACACACACACACACACACACACTAATACCACCAACATAAAAATTAAAGGAACTAGCAATTATTAGTCATTTATGTCTCTCAGTATCAATGGAATCAATTTACTGATAAAACCCCACATGCTAATAGAGTGACTGCATGAACAGGTTCTACCTAAATCCTAACACACTAAATCTAATTGAATATAAATTGGGAACTGCCTTAAAATCATTAGCATGGGAAACAAACTCTTGAACAGAAACAGCAAGAGCTCTGGCACTAAGATCAACAATTAGTAAATATGAACTCATGAATTTGAAAAGCTTTTTCAAGCCAAAGAACACTATTAACAGGACAAAGTGGTAGATAAAGACTAGAAACAGAAGTTAAAGTTTAGGAAAAATTTTACGTTTGGTACTTTCAAGACCATTGTCTTACTAAATGTGTGAGAGGAGGAGTACACATAAACTTTTAGAGAAAGGGAATAAGAATAACATTTGAAATGTAAATAAGAAATATCCAATTTAATAAAGATGGAGGAAAAAAGATAAAAAAGATAACATGTATTTTTTACATTAACATAAGTGCAGAATGTTCAGTGTGCACATATCAAATAAAGATGATATGATTCTCTGCTCTATATTTGAGGAGAGAAATGAATAAAGGTTTACTGGTCCTTTTGGACTGTCCTGAGGACTAGATAGCCAACAAGATATACTGGTTTCAGCAGGAATGTCTCAACTAGTTTCCTGAGCTGTTCCTATGTAAGTGGATCAGTTTTTCTATCACTTGTTTTGTTGTTCTTCTGAGTCTTTTCTTCCATGTCTTGAATTAAGATATTCAGGTGTATTTCCTTTGTCACAATAGTCTATTAATTTTGAAGGAATCCACAACTTTTCACCTCCAGTTGAAACAAGAACAAATAATCTCCCATGATGCCACACAATTACTGGCATTCATTTTGTAGTTGCAACATCCTTATATGGCTTGATTTAATTCAACAGTCATTTCTAAAATCCAGTACTTTTCAGTAGTTATGCTGCCAGTTTCAATGACATTTACAAATTTAATGTCAATTTTTTAAATCTATTTCTGGGACATCATTAACACTATTATGTTTTAGAAGCATATTTTATAAAGTACATTTAGATATTTCTACAACTGCTAGATCTGCACGATTGTAAGGTACATCAATAACATGCTTTATATTATAATATCTATGGAATTATTGTATTTTACTGGATACTTATGTCAGAGCATTATGTTTTTTTGAGTTCTTACATTTCATTTATTTTTATTTCTTTATTAACTTGAGTATTTCTTATTTACATTTATATTGTTATTCCCTTTCCCGGTTTCCAGTCTAACATTCCCCTAACCCCTCCCCCTCCCATTCGATATGGGTGTTCCCCTCCCTACCCTCCCCCAATTATCGCCCTCCCCCCAACAATCATGTTCACTGGGGGTACAGTCTTAGCAGGACCAAGGGCTTTCCCTTCCACTGGTGCTCTTACTAGACTATTCATTGCTATCTCTGCAGTTGGAGCCCAGGGTCAGTCCATGTATAGTCTTTGGGTAGTGGCTTAGTCCTGGAAGCTCTGGTTGGTTGGCATTGTTGATCATATGGGGTCTGAAGCCCCTTCAAGCTCTTCCAGTCCTTTCTCTGATTCCTTCAACAGGGGTCCCATTCTCAGTTCAGTGGTTTGCTGCTGGCATTCACCTATGTATTTGCTGTATTCTGGCTGTGTCTCTCAGGAGAGATCTACATCCGGTAACTGTTGGCCTGCACTACATTGCTTCATCCAACTTGTCTAATTGGGTGGCTGTATATGTGAGGGCCACATGTGCAGCAGGCTCTGAATGGGTGTTCCTTCTGCCTCTGTTCTAAATTTTGTCTCCATATTCCCTGCCAAGGGTATTCTTGTTCCCCTTTTAAAGAAGGAGTGAAGCATTCACATTTTGATCATCCGTCTTGAGTTTCATGTGTTCTGTGCATCTAGGGCAATTCAAGCATTTGGGCTAATAGCCACTTATCAATGAGTGCATGCCACGTGTGTTTTTCTGTGATTGGGTTACCTTACTCAGGATGATATTTTTCAGTTTCATCCATTTGCCTATGAATTTCATAAAGTCATTGTTTTTGATAACTGAGTAATATTCCACTGTGTAGATTTACCACATTTTCTGTATCCATTCTTCTGGGTTCGTTCCAGATTCTGACTATTATAAATAAGGCTGCTATGAACATAGTGGAGCACATGTCTTTGTTATATGTTGGGGCATCTTTGGGTATATGTCCAAGAGGGGTATAGCTGGGTCCTCAGGTAGTTCAATATCCAATTTTCTGAGGAATCTCCAGACTTATTTCCAGAATGGTTGTACCAGTCTGCAATCGCACCAGCAATGGAGGAGTGTTCCTCTTTCTCCCCATCCTCGCCAGCATCTGCTGTCATCTGAGTTTTTGATCTTAGTCATTCTCATTGGTGTGAGGTGAAATTTCAAGGTTGTTTTGATTTGGATTTCCCTTTTGACTAAAGATGTTGAACATTTCTTTAGGTGTTTCTCAGCCATTCGGCATTCCTCAGTTGTGAATTCTTTGTTTAGCTCTGAACCCCATTTTTAATAGGGTTATTTGTCTCCCTGAGGTCTAACTTCTTGAGTTCTTTGTATATTTTGGATATAAGCCCTCTATCAGTTGTGGGATTGGTAAAGATCTTTCCCCAATCTGTTGGTTGCCGTTTTGTCCTAACCACAGTGTCCTTTGCCTTACAGAAGCTTTGCAGTTTTATGAGATCCCATTTGTCGATTCTTGATCTTAGAGCATAAGCCATTGGTGTTTTGTTCAGGAAATTTTCTCCAGTGTCCATGTGTTTGAGATGCTTCCCCTCGTTTTCTTCTATTAGTTTGAGTGGATCTGGTTTGAAGTGGAGGTCCTTGATCCACTTGCACTTAAGCTTTGTACAGGATGATAAGAATGGATCGATCTGCATTCTTCTACATGTTGACCTCCAGTTGAACCAGCACCATTTGCTGAAAATGGTATCTTTTTTCGATTGGATGTTTTTGGCTCCTTTGTCATAAATCAAGTGACCATAGGTGTGTGGGTTCATTTTTGGGTCTTCAATTCTATTCCATTGGTCTATCTGTCTGTCTCTCTACCAATACCATGCAGTTTTTATCACTATTGCCCTGTAATACTGCTTGAGTTCAGGGACAGTGATTCCCCAGAAGTCCTTTTATTGTTGAGGATAGTTTTAGCTATCCTGGGTTTTTTGTTATTCCAGATGAATTTGCAAATTGTTCTGTTTAACTCTTTGAAGAATTGGTTTGATATTTTGATGGGGATTGCATTGAATCTGTAGATCGCTTTTGGTAAAATGGCCATTTTTACTATATTAATCCTGCCAATCCATGAGCATGGGAGATCTTTCCATCTTCTGAGGTCTTCTTCAATTTCTTTCTTCAGTGTCTTGAAGTTCTTATTGTACAGATCTTTTACTTGCTTGGTTAAAGTCACACCGAGGTATTTTATATTATTTGGGTCTATTATGAAGGGTGTCGTTTCCCTAATTTCTTTCTTGGCTTGTTTCCCTTTGGGGAGATGAAGGCTAATGATTTATTTGAGTTAATTTTATACACAGCCATTTTGC
This sequence comes from Rattus rattus, assembly GCF_011064425.1. NCBI lineage: Eukaryota > Metazoa > Chordata > Mammalia > Rodentia > Muridae > Rattus > Rattus rattus. The sequence goes on from NC_046154.1 coordinate 87,270,510, forward strand.
TGAAGGTGTTTATCAGGTTTAGTAGTTCTCTGGTTGAACTTTTGGTATCACTTAAATATACTATCATATCATCTGCAAATAGTGATATTTTGACTTCTTCTTTTCCAGTCTGTATCCCCTTGACCTCCTTTTGTTGTCTGATTGCTCTGGCTAGAACTTCAAGAACTATATTGAATAAGTAGGGAGAGAGTGGGCAGCCTTGTCTAGTCCCTGATTTTAGTGGGATTGCTTCAAGCTTCTCTCCATTTAGTTTAATGTTAGCGACTGGTTTGCTGTATATGGCTTTTACTATGTTTAGGTATGGGCCTTGAATTCCTATTCTTTCCAGAACTTTTATCATGAAGGTGTGTTGAATTTTGTCAAATGTTTTCTCGGCATCTAATGCAATGATCCTGTGGTTTTGTTCTTTCAGTTTGTTTATATAATGGATCACTATGATGGTTTTCCATATATTAAATCATCCCTGCATGTCTGGGATGAAGCCTACTTGATCATGTGGATGATTGTTTTGATGTGCTCTTGGATTCGGTTTGCCAGAATTTTATTGAGTATTTTTGTGTCGATATTCATAAGGGAAATTTGTCTGAAGTTCTATTTCTTTTTTGGGTCTTTGTGTTTTTTAGGAATAAGAGCAATTGTGGCTTCATAGAAGGAATTAACTAGCACTCCATCTATTTCAATTTTGTGGAATATTTTGATAGTATTGGTATGAGGTCTTCTATGAAGGTCTGACAGTATTCTGCACTGAACCCATCTGGACCTGGGCTCTTTTTGGTTGGGAGACCTTTAATGACTGCTTCTATTTCATTAGCAGCTATAGAGTTTATAAAATGGTTTTTCTGTTCCTAATTTAACTTCGGTACCTCGTATCTGTCCAGGAAATTGTCCATTTCCTGCAGTTTTTCAAGTTTTGTTGAATATAGGCTTTTGTAGTAAGATCTGATGATTTTTTGAATTTCCTCTGAATCTGTAGTTATGTCTCCCTTTTCATTTCTGATTTTGTTAATTTGTACACACTCTGTGTGCCCTCTCATTAGTCTGGCTAAGGGTTTATCTATCTTGTTGATTTTCTCAATGAACTAACTTTTGGTTCTGTTGATTCTTTGTATGGTCCTTTTTGTTTCTACTTGGTTGATTTCAGCTCTGAGTTTGATTATTTCCTGCCTTCTACTCCTTCTGGGTGTATTTGCTTCTTTTTGTTCTAGAGCTTTTAGATGTGCTGTCAAGCTGCTGACACATGCTCTCTCCTGTTTCTTTCTGCAGGCACTCAGAGCTATGAGTTTTCCTCTTAGCACAGCTTTCACTGTCTCCCATAAGTTTGGACATATTGTACCTTCATTTTCCTTAAATTATAAGAATTCTTTAATTTCTTTCTTTATTTCTTCCTTGACCACGTTATCATTGAGTAGAGCATTGGTCAACTTCCATGTATATGTGGTTGTTGTTTCTCATTGATATTGAAGACTAGCTTTAGCCTGTGGTGGTCTGATAGGACGCATAGGATTATTTCTATCTTTCTGCATCTATTGAATCCTGTTTTTTGACCAAGTATATGGTCAATTTTGGAGAAAGTACTATGAGGTGGTGAGAAAATGTATATCCTTTTGCTTTAGAATAGAATATTCTATAAATATTTGTTAAGTCCATTTGGTTCATGACTTCTCTTAGTCTGTATAAGTCTCTGTTTAATTTCTGTTTCCATGATCTGTCCATTGATGAGAGTGGGGTGTTGAAATCTCCTACTATTATTATGTGATGTGCAATGTGTGTTTTGAGCTTTAGTAAGGTTTCTTTTATGTATGTAGGTGCCCTTGTATTTGGAGCATAGATATTTAGGATTGAGTGTTCATCTTGGTGGATTTTTCCTTTGATGAATAGGAAGTGTCCTTCCTTATCTTTTTTGATGACTTTTAGTTGAAAATTGATTTTATTCAATATTAGAATGGGTACTACAGCTTGCTTCTTCTGACCATTTGCTTGGAAAGTTGTTTTCCAGCCTTTCATTCTGAGGTAGTGTCTGTCTTTGTCTCTGAGGTGTATTTCCTGTAGGCAGCAGAATGCCGGGTCCTCATTGCGTATCCAGTTTGTTAATGTATGTCTTTTATTCGGGAGTTGAGACCATTGATGTTGAGAGATATTAAGGAATAGTGATTATTGCTTCCTGTTATATTCATTTTGGATGTGAGGTTATGTTTGTGTGTTTTTCTTCTCTTTTTTTGTTGCCAAGACGATTAGTTTCTTGCTTTTTCTAGGGTGTAGCTTGCCTCCTTATGTTGGGCTTTACCATTTATTATCCGTTGTAGCGCTGGATTTGTAGAAAGATATTGTGTAAATTTGGTTTTATCATGGAAAATCTTGGTTTCTCCATCTATGTTAATTGAGAGTTTTGTAGGATACAGTAACCTGTGCTGGCATTTGTGTTCTCTTAGGGTCTGTATGGCATCTCTCCAGGATCTTCTGGCTTTCATAGTCTCTGTCGAGAAGTCTGGTGTAATTCTGATAGGTCTGCCTTTATATGTTACTTGACATTTTTCCCTTACTGCTTTTAATATTCTTTCTTTATTTCATGCATTTGGTGATTTGACTATTATATGATTGGAGGAGTTTCTTTTCTGGTCCAATCTATTTGGAGTTCCATAGGCTTCTTCTATGTTTATGGGCATCACTTTCTTTAGGTTAGGGAAGTTTTCTTCTATGATTTTGTTGAAGATATTTACTGGTCCTTTGAGCTGGGAGTCTTCACTCTCTTCTATGCCTATTATCCTTAGATTTGATCTTCTCATTGAGTCCTGGATTTCCTGTATGTTTTGGACCAATAGCCTTTTTTGTTTTACATTATCTTTGACAGTTGTGTCGATGATTTCTATGGAATTTTCTGCTCCTGAGATTCTCTCTTCCATCTCTTGTATTCTGTTGGTGATAATTGTATCTAAGGCTCCTTGTCTCTCCCTTTGGTTTTCTATATACTGGGTTGTTTCCCTGTGTTCTTTCTTCATTGCTTCTATTTCCATTTTTAATTCCTTCAACTGTTTGATTGTGTTTTCCTGGAATTCTTTCAGGGATTTTTTTGTGATTCCTCTCCATAGGCTTCTACTTTTTTATTCATGCTTTCCTGCGTTTCTCTAATGGAGTTATTCATGTCTTTGTTGAAGTCCTCCAGCATCATGATCAAATATGATTTTAAATCTAGATCTTGCTTTTCTGGTGTGTTTGGATATTCAGTGTTTGCTTTGGTGGGAGAATTGGGCTCCAATGTTGCCATGTAGTCTTGGTTTTTGTTGCTTGGGTTTCTGTGCTTGTCTCTCACCAACAGATTATCTCTGGTGTTACTTTGTTCTGCTATTTCTGACAGTGGCTAGACTGTCCTATAGGCCTGTGTGTCAGGCATGCTGTAGACCTTTTTTTCTGTTTTCTTTCACCCAGTTATGGGAACAGAGTGTTTTGGTTTGGGGCCTGTAGTTTTTCCTATCTACTGGTCTTCCACTGTTCCTGTGGGCCTGTGTCCTGAGTTCACTAGGCAGCTTGCTTGGAGCAGAAAAGTTGATCTTACCTGTGGTCCCCTGGCTTAAGTTTACTCGTGGGGTGTTGCTTTTGAGCTCTCCGTGAGGGCGGCAACAAGGAGGGCCTGCACTGCCTTTTTCAGGAGCCCCCATGCACTGGGGTCCCAGATGGCATTAGGTGTTTTCCTCTGGATTCAGAAATGTGGGCAGAGTGTAGTCTCTTATGGCTTCCCAGGTGTGTCTGTCTCTCTGAAGGTTTAGCTCTCCCTCCTAAGGGATTTGGGTGCAGAGAACTCTTGATCCGGTCCTTTCAGGTCCCGGCAGTGTCCGGAGCCCAGGGGACCTCTGGGGGTTCAGTCTTAGCAGGACCTAGGGCTTCCCCTTGCACTGGTAGAGCATTATGTTATAATCTGTAAATGTATCCCTAAGATAAGAATCATTTCTACTAAAAGTATGATTACATAGTTGTTCTTCAGAAAACTCGAAACAGAGAACCTCTAATATGCAGAAGAAATATCAACTATATGATACATATAAATTTAATTTTTCAAACAATACAAAATGAAAGACAACCATCTGTCAAATTTCATTTCTTTAGTAACCTTTAGGGTTACTTAGTCGAGTATACAAAGAATAGGGAGGACAATGTTTTTATAATTTCCTTGGCTTGTCACTAAGTTATAGAAATATTTTCCTTTTCTATTTAAAATATCACTTTTTGTATTTATTTATTCACTTCACATTCTGCTCACTGTGTCCTCCCAATTACCCCTTCTCACAATTCTTCACCAATCTCTTTCTCCTCTGAGAAGGTAGCACCTCCCCCAATGGCATTCCCCAATCAATCTACATCAAGTCTGTTGGGATCTTCGTGAATCCTTTGTCACTGAGACCAAACAAGGCAGCCCAGCTAGAACATATCCTATGGACAGGCAACAGCTTTCTGGATAATCCCCATTCCAATTGGGAGGGGTTAGGGGGATGTTGGCCAGGAAACAGGGAAAGGGAATAACAATTGAAATATAAATAAGAAATACCCAAGTTAATAAAGATGAAAAAAGGAAAAATGAAAAAAAAGAAAATACCCAAGTTAACGAAGATGGAGAGAAAAAAAAAGAAATATAGGACAACACAGGTAAACAGGTAGAAGCCCTTAAAGAGGGAATACAGAAATTCCTTAAAGAATTATAGGAAAACACAACTAAACAGGTGAAGGAATTGAGCAAAAACATCTAGAATCTAACAATAAAGAAATCACAAAGGGAGACAAACCTGGAGATAGAAACCCTAGGAAAGAGATCGGAACTCATAGACACAAGTATCACAAGGAATAAAAGTGACTGAAAGAGAGAATCTCAAGATGACACCATAGAAAACATTGACACAGTAGTCAAAGGAGTGCAAAAAAAACCAAACAAACAAACAAAAAAAAAACTCCTAGTCCAAAACATCCAGGAAATCCAGAACAAAATGTCAACACCAAACCTAAGAATAATAGGTATAGAAGGGAATGAGGATTCCTAACTTAAGGAGCCAGCAGCAAACCACTGAACTGAAAATAGGACTCCCATTGAAGGAATCAGAGAAAGGACTGAAAGAGCTTGAAGTGGCTTGAGACCCCATATGAACAACAATGCCAACCAACAAGAGCTTCCAGGGACTAAGCCACTACCCAAAGACTATACATGGACTGACCCTGGGCTCCAACTGCATAGGTAGCAATGAATATCCTAGTAAGAGCACCAGTGGAAGGGGAAGCCCTTGGTTCTGCGAAGACTGAACTCCCAGTGAACAGGATTGTTGGGGGAAGGGCTGTAAGGGGAGGAGGATGGGGAGGGGAACGCCCATATAGAAGTGGGGGGGGGGTTGGGGGATGTTTGCTTGGAAACCAGAAAAGGTAATAACAATTAAAATGTAAATAAGAAGTAACCAATTTAAAAAAGATGGAGAAAAGAATAAAAAAGAACCAGTAAATTTTAAACAAAATTATAGAAGAAAACTTCCCTAACCTAAAGAGAGAGATGCTCACAAACATACAAGAATTCTACAAAACTCCAAAAAGATTAGAATGGAAAAGAAACTCCTCCCATCACATAGTAGTCAAAACACCAAATACACAAAACAAAGAAAGAATATTAAAAGTAGTAAGGGAAAAAGGTCTAGTGACATATAAGGCAGACCTATAAGAATTACACCAGACTTCTCAGCAGAGACTATGAAAGCCAGAAGATCCTGGACAGATGTCATAAGGACACAAAAAGAACAAAAATGCCTGCCCAAGCTGCTATATCCAGCAAAACTCTCAATATCCATAGATGAAGAAACCAAGATATTTTATGACAAAACAAAATTTACACAATATCTTTCCACAAATCCATCCCTACTAAGGATAATAGATGGATAACTCCAACAGAAGGAGGGAAACTACATCCTAGAGAAAGCAAGAAAATAATCTTGCAACAAACAATGAACAAAGAGGATAGCCACTCAAACACGATTCCACATTTAACAACAAAAATAAAAGAAAAAAATCACTATTCCTTAATATTTCTTGACATCAGTGTACTCAAATCTCCAATAAAAGACATAGACTAGCAGACTGGATATGTAAACAGAACCCAGCAGTTTGCTGCATACAGGAAAGATACCTCATTAGCAATAACAGACACTACCTAAGAATAAAAGGCTGGGAAAAAAGTTTCCAAGCAAATAATCCCAAGAAACAATCTGGAGTAGCCATTCTAATAGAAAAAAAATAGTCTTTCAACCAAAAGTTATCAAAAAAGATGCGAAAGGACACTTCATACTCATCAAAAAAAAAATCTACCAAGATAAATTCTCAATTCTGAACATCTATGCTCCAAATGCAAGAGCACCCAAATTCATAAAAAGAAAAAAAAACTTTACTAAAGCGGAAAGCATACATTGGACCATACAAAATAATAGTAGGAGACTTCAACACCTGACTCTGATCAATGGACAAATCATGGAAACTGAAACTAGACAGGGACAGAGTGAAACTAACAGAAGTAGTGAACCAAATATATTTATCAGACATGAATAGAACAATTCATCCTATAAAAAAAGAATATACCTACTTCTTAGCACCTCATAGTGCCTTCTCCAAAACTGAACATCTAATTGGTTACAAAACAGGCCTCAATAGATTCAAGAAGATTGAATCATTCCATGCATTCTATCAGATAACCATGGAGTAAGGCTGGTCTTCAATAACAACAAAACAAAGGAAAGTCCGAATACACATGGAAGTTGAACAAAACTCTACTCATTGATAACTTGGTCAAGGAAGAAATAAAGAAAAAAATTAAAGACTTTTTAGAATTTAATGAAAATGAAGGCACAACATACACAAGCTTACGCGATACAACGAAATCAGTGCTAAGAGGAAAATTCCTAGCTCTGAGTATTGCCCAAAAGAAATTGGAGAGAGTATACATCAGCAGCTTGGCAGCACACCTAAAAGTTCTAGAGCAAAAAGTAACAAATGCACCCAAGAAGAGTAGAGGGCAGAAAATAATCAAACAGAGAGCTGAAATCCATCAAGTAGAAACTGAAAGAACTATACACTCTGGAAATCAGTCTGGGAGTTCTTCAGAAAATTGGGCCTAGTGCTTGTTGAGGACCCAGGTATATCACTCCTGGGCATACACCCAAATGATGCTCCAACATACGACAAGGACATATGGTCCACTATGTTCATAGCAGCCTTGTTTATAATAGCCAGAAGCTAGAAAGAACCCAGATATCCCTCAACAGAGTTATGGATATAGAAAATGTGGTACATTTACCCAAATGAGTACCACTCAGCTATTAGAAACAATGACCTAGTGAAATTCTTAGGCAAATGGATAGACCTAGAAAATGTCACCCTGAGGGAGGTAAACCAGTTAAAAAGAACCCACATGGCATTCGCTCACTGATAAGTGAATATTAGCTCAAAAGCTTGGGAAACCTAAGGAAAAAAATTCGCAGATCATATGAAGCTCAAGAAGAAGGAAAATCACAAAATGTGCATGATTCATTCCTACTTAGGAGCAAGAACAAAATACTCACTGGAGGAAATACAGGGACAAAGAGTGGACCGGAGAATGAAGTAAAGATCATCCAGAGGCTTCCTTGCCTGGGGATCCATGCCGTATATAGCAACTAAACCCAGTCACTACTGCTGATTCTAAGAAATGCTTGGTGACAGGTGCCAGATATGGGTGTCTCCTGAGAGACTCTGCCAGAATCCTACTTATACAGAAGAGGATGGTTGCAACTAATCACTGGACTAAACAAGGGGCCGCATAGTAGGAGTTAGAGAAAAGACTGAAGGAACTGAAAGGGTTGCAACCACATATGAAGAATAATATCAACCAATCAGGCCCCACCAGAGTTCCCAGGTACTAAGCCACCAATGCATGAGTACACATGGAGGGACCCATGACTCCAGCCACATATGTACCCGAGGATGCCATTATTCAGCATTAATAGGAGGAAAAAAGCCCTTGGTCCTGTGAAGGTTTGTTTCCCCAATGTAGGGTAATGCCAGGGTGTTCAGTTTGGAGGAGTTGGGTAGGAGTGAGATCATCTCATAGAAGTAGTGTGCGAGGGGAGGGGGTATTGGAGAAGGGGAAATTTTATTTGAAATGTAAATACATAAAATATCCATGTAAAATTAAATAAAAAATTTTAAGTCTATGAATTGGTTCCTAAATATTCTGGACTTTTTGGCTAATATCAACTTGTTACTTAGGACATACTATGCATCTCCTTTAGGGCTGGGTTACTTATCTCAGGATGATATTTTTTAGTTCCATCCATTTGCCTGCAAAATTCACAATGTCCTCATTTTTTAATAAACAAATAGTATTCCACTGTTTCAATGTACCACATTTTCTTTTTCTTTTTTCTTTTTTTTTTAACTTGAGTATTTCTTATTTACATTTCGAGTATTATTCCCTTTCCCGGTTTACGGGCCAACATACACCTAACCCCTCCCCCTCCTCTTCTTTATGGGTGTTCCCCTCCCCATTCTCCCCCCATTGCCTCCCTCCCCCCAACAATCACGTTCACTGGGGGTTCAGTCTTAGCAGGACCCAGGGCTTCCCCTTACACTGGAGATCTTACTAGGATATTCATTGCTACCTATGAGGTCAGAGTCCAGGGTCAGTCCATGTATAGTCTTTAGGTAGTGGCTTAGTGCCTGGAAGCTCTGGTTGCTTGGCATTGTTGTACATATGGGGTCTCAAGCCCCTTCAAGCTCTTCCAGTTCTTTCTCTGATTCCTTCAACGGAGTTCCTATTCTCAGTTCAGTGGTTTGCTGCTGGCATTCGCCTCTGTATTTGCTGTATTCTGACTGTGTCTCTCAGGAGAGATCTACATCCGGCTCCTGTCTGCCTGAATTTTTTTGCATCATCCATCTTGTCTAATTGGGTGGCTGTACATGTATGGGCCACATGTGGGGCAGGCTGTGAATAAGTGTTCCTTCTGCCTCTGTTTTAATCTTTGCCTCCCTATTCCCTGCCAAGGGTATTCTTGTTCCCCTTTTAAAGAAGGAGTGAAGCATTCACATTTTGATCATCCGTCTTGAGCTTCATGTGTTCTAGGCATCTAGGGTAATTCAAGCATTTGGGCTAATAGCCACTTATCAATGAGTGCATACCATGTGTGCTTTTCTGTGATTGTGTTACCTCACTCAGGATGATATTTTCTAGTTCCAACAATTTGCCTACGAATTTCATAAAGTCATTGTTTTTGATAGCTGAGTAATATTCCATTGTGGATGTACCACATTTTCTGTATCCATTCCTCTATTGAAGGGCATCTGGGTTCTTTCCAGCTTCTGGCTATTATAAATAAGGCTGCTATGAACATAGTGGAGCACGTGTCTTTTTGATATGTTGGGGCATCTTTTGGGTATATGCCCAAGAGAGGTATAGCTGGATCCTCAGGCAGTTCAATGTCCAATTTTCTGAGGAATCTCCAGACTTATTTCCAGAATGATTGTACCAGTCTGCAATCCCACCAACAATGGCGGAGTGTTCCTCTTTCTCCACATCCTCGCCAGCATCTGCTGTCACCTGAGTTTTTGATCTTAGCCATTCTCACTGGTGTGAGGTGAAATCTCAGGGTTGTTTTGATTTGCATTTCCCTTATGACTAAAGACGTTGAACATTTCTTTAGGTGTTTCTCAGCCATTCGGCATTCCTCAGCTGTGAATTCTTTGTTTAGCTCTGAACCCCATTTTTATAGGGTTATTTGTCTCCTTGCGGTCTGATTTCTTAAGTTCTTTGTATATTTTGGATATAAGGCCTCTATCTGTTGTAGGATTGGTAAAGATCTTTTCCCAATCTGTTGGTGGCCCTTTTGTCCTAACCACAGTGTCCTTTCCCTTATAGAAGCTTTGCAGTTTTATGATATCCCATTTGTCGATTCTTGATCTTAGAGCATAAGCCATTGGTGTTTTGTTCAGGAAATTTTTTCCAGTGTCCATGTGTTCGAGATGCTGCCCTAGTTTTTCTTCTACTAGTTTGAGGGTATCTTGTTTGATGTGGAGGTCCTTGATCCACTTGAACTTAAGTTTTGTACAGGGTGATAAGCATGGATCGATCTGCATTCTTCTACATGTTGACCTCCAGTTGAACCAGCACCATTTGCTGAAAATGGTATCTTTTTTTGATTGGATGTTTTTGGCTCCTTTGTCAAAAATCAAATGCCCATACGTGTGTGGGTTCATTTCTGTGTCTTCAATTCTGTTCCATTGGTCTATCTGTCTGTCTCTCTACCAATACCATGCAGTTTTTATCACTATTGCTCTGTAATACTGCTTGAGTTCAGGGACAGTGATTTCCCCCGGAAGTCCTTTTATTGTTGAGGATAGTTTTAGCTATCCTGGGTTTTTTGTTATTCCAGATGAATTTGCATATTGTTCTGTTTAACATTTTGAAGAAATGGATTGGTATTTTGATGGGGATTGCATTGAATCTGTAGATCGCTTTTGGTAAAATGGCCATTTTTACTAAATATTAATCCTGCCAATCCATGAGCATGGGAGATCTTTCCATCTTCTGAGGTCTTCTTCAATTTCTTTCTTCAGAGTCTTGAAGTTCTTATTGTACAGATTTTTACTTGCTTGGTTAAAGTCACACTGAGGTACTTTATATTATTTGGGTCTATTATGAAGGGTGTCGTTTCCCGAATTTCTTTTTCAGCTTGTTTCTCTTTTGTGTAGAGGAAGGCTACTGATTTATTTGAGTTAATTTTATACCCAGCCACTTTGCTGAAGTTGTTTATCAACTTTAGTAGTTCTCTGGTGGAACTTTTGGGATCACTTAAATACACTATCATATCATCTGCAAATAGTGATATTTTGACTTCTTCTTTTCCGATCTGTATCCCCTTGACCTCCTTTTGTTGTCTGATTGCTCTGGCTAGAACTTCAAGAACTATATTGAATAAGTAGGGAGCGAGTGGGCAGCCTTGTCTAGTCCCTGATTTTAGTGGGATTGCTTCAAGTTTCTCTCCATTTAGTTAATGTTAGCAACTGGTTTGCTGTATATGGCTTTTACTACGTTTAGGTATGGTCCTTGAATTCCTATTCTTTCCAGAACTTTTATCATGAAGGTGTGTTGAATTTTGTCAAATGCTTTCTCAGCATCTAATGAAATGATCATGTGGTTTTGTTCTTTCAGTTTGTTTATATAATGGATCATGTTGATGGTTTTCCCTATATTAAACCATCCCTGCATGCCTGGGATGAAGCCTACTTGATCATGTTGGATGATGGTTTTGATGTGCTCTTGGATTCGATTTGACAGCATTTTATTGAGTATTTTTGCATCAATATTCATAAGGGAAATTGGTCTGAAGTTCTCTTTGTTGGGTCTTTGTGTGCTTTAGGTATAAGAGTAACTGTGGCTTCATAGAAGGAATTCGGTAGTGCTCCATCTGTTTCAATTTTGTGGAATAGTTTGGATAATATTGGTATGAGGTCTTCTATGAAGGTCTGATAGAATTCTCACTAAACCCCTCTGGACCCGGGCTCTTTTTGGTTGGGAGACCTTTAATGACTGCTTCTATTTCCTTAGGAGTTATGGGGTTGTTTAACTGGTTTATCTGTTCCTGATTTAACTTCGGTACCTGGTATCTGTCTAGGAAATTGTCCATTTCCTGCAGTTTTTCAAGTTTTGTTGAATATAGGCTTTTATAGTAAGATCTGATGATTTTTTGAATTTCCTCTGAATCTGTAGTTATGTCTCCCTTTTCATTTCTGATTTTGTTAATTTGGACACACTCTCTGTGTCCTCTCGTTAGTCTGGCTAAGGGTGTATCTATCTTGTTGATTTTCTCAAAGAACCAACTTTTGGTTCTGTTGATTCTTTCTGTGGTGTTTTTTGTTTCTACTTGGTTGATTTCAGCTCTGAGTTTGATTATTTCCTGCCTTCTAATCCTCCTGGGTGTGTTTGCTTCTTTTTGTTCTAGAGCTTTTAGATGTGCTGTAAAGCTGCTGGCACATGCTCTCTCCTGTTTCTTTCTGCAGGCACTCAGAGCTATGAGTTTTCCTCTTAGCACAGCTTTCATTGTCTCCCATAAGTTTGGACATGTTGTACCTTCATTTTCATTAAATTCTAAGAATTCTTTAATTCTTCCTTGACCACATTATCATTGAGTAGAGCATTGGTCAACTTCCATGTATATGTGGGTGTTCTTCTCTCATTGATATTGAAGACCAGCTTTAGCCCGTGGTGGTCTGATAGGACACATAGAATTATTTCTATCATGCATATTAATAAAAGGAATCTTTTCTAAAATAAATTTCTTCTGAGCCTTGCTAGTGATTAGCTTGTTGGCTCCTGACAGTTTCTGTTTCCATCTGTCTTCTGTCTTGAGTGATGGTTTTGTGACCAGAGAGTCTTCAGGTCCAGTAGAATATCTCTTCTGTTTTTGTGCATGTGTGGCATCTTGGGTATAATATTCTAATGATTCATCTGGGATCCCTTGAACCTGCATGTTCTCCACAAATGCACATGGTATGATGGGCCAGAAAGCAGAACCCAGTGGAAGGAGTGCAGTTTATGTTTTTTTGTGTGCTTTAAGAGCCATGGGTGGGCAAAGGGTATAAAGATGGATCTTGCCTGATGCCCCTGCTACCTGGGTGGCTACCATGAAAACAGGTGGAGTTTTGGAGTGGTATCCTTTTAGACAGAGGTCCTTGGTGCAAGCAGAGAGTTATGGGCCAGAAAATGGAATGCATGTGATCAGGCATACCTTCTTGTGGAGATCTAGACTGCTCAATATTTTTGTATTTGCTATATTTTTCAGTCTTTGTGTATCACAGGGTTCATTTAATTCACATGTTGTCTTTAGGTATGTAATGATTTTCTAGCTTTATTTCTTAATTTTCAGGACACAAAGGTATGTCATCTCTTTTCAACCATTTTGGGCTCTCTCTTAACATCATCATCACCCACCATCACCACCCCACCAAGCCCCCCACCACCAACAGCAGTAATATCATTATCATCACCAGCACACCACTACCACTACTACCAGCACCACTACCTCTATAATCACCGTCACCATTATCATCATTATTGGTTTTTCAAGAAAGGATTTTCTTTGTACCCCTGGTTGTTCTGGAACTTATTCTGTAAACCAGGCTGGCCTTAAATTCAAAGATCCATTTGTCTCTTCCTCCTAAAAACTTGGATTAAAGACATGCATGCAAGCTTACTTTAATAGCATTGCTTTTTTAATACTGGCCTTTCTATGGTCACAAATCCCCTGAATATCATATCCTTGATCATATATTTAAGACTTTAGGGATTTTCTTCAGTGATATTTGTTTATAATGCTTTATATTTTGTATTCTCTGTCATTCACAAATGACAAAGCCATAGTCCTTACTACCATTACCTAGATCTGTATATGTTGTCCAAGACTTACATATTGAAATATTATGATAGGCACTATGGTTTCTGGTGTGTATGAATAGGTACTCTTCTAATTTTGACAGCTTATATATGAGATATCCTTGCAAAAACTTCCTTGGGTTTAATTTCATTGAATGCTAGTGAACTTTTTGCAGTCTGATACTCCTATAGTTTCCTAAAGATGGAGAGTTTGGATCTATCATTTTTTTTTTCCGGAGCTGGGGACCGAACCCAGGGCCTTGCGCTTCCTAGGCAAGCGCTCTACCACTGAGCTAAATCCCCAACCCCAGATCTATCATTTTTTAAAAATAACCTCTCTTTACCTCCTTAACTTCTATTATGCAAAACTTAGCTGTCTAATTATGTTGCCCATGTGGTCTAGAAGTTTATTCATTCTTTCATGTTTTAATTTTCCTGCTTTTCCTGACTAATTACAGATAACATACCTTTTACATTTAAATATTATATGTTATCTTTGATCAGATGTTTTGTTGTTGAGTTTTAGGTTGCATTTTGGTTTACTTCATTATTGCATTCAGTCTAGGATTATGTCCCTCTGCTATGTCTTCTTTTTAGTAAATTTCACTTGTTCTATAGGGATCAGTTTTCTAGTTATCAATGGTCTTTTGTAGTTTACTGGGCCATCTTAAAAATAGTTGTTAAACTATTGTCAGAGTATTCATATTTACTTGTATCTTTGGGATGAATTACTAGAAAACATTTTGTGCTTTTCCTTGTAATTTTTTCCTGACAAGCACAACAAATTACCTTACATGTAATGACCAAAATCAAGAGATATTTGTTCTTAGAGTTCTGGAGAGCAAAACCATAAAATGAATTTCATTGCACTAAACATAGGGTTTTCCAGGGATCTAAGAAGAACCTATGTATTTACCTGGCATAGTTGCTAATTGTATGTTATACAATTATATTGTTAATCATAGCTTCATTTATTTATTCTAGAATTTTTTTTACATTGTTTGACATTATTATTTTCTTACAACTGTTATTTAGAGCTCCATTTTCTTGCTAGGTGGCATGGAGACTCAGTTGAATTATACCATGTGATTCCCATGTGACTTGGCAAAGAAAAGAGAGTCAGGTTGCTTTTAGTTTTAGATCACTCTGTGCCTTCTTCATCTTAATCAGCTAGTGAACAACCCTGTTGTTAAGAATTTTATTTGTAAATTGGGTTCATCCAAGTAATCTTAGAAAGCCTTAGGATGAATAGCTTTAACTACAATAAAAGACATCTTTTTCTATATAATATAAGATGTCTCAAATTTTAGGTAGTAGGAATGTTTTTTTTTTAATTTCTATTTTGGTTCCCTTATTTTCCTTGTAAATAGCTTGATCATAAATACTGTAATGCTGGTAGGATTTTTGTGGCAATTTTTACTTTGAGAACCATTGTATTGTTATTGACACATATTAAAATGTATGTGAACAAGAAGGGTCATTTTGTTAAGACTAATACCATTCCTGAGGCTATGGGAGAGTCACAAAAAGGGATCTAACATGACTGCACTCCAAAAGACCCAACAAGCACCTGAAAGAGTCAGATGCAGATATGTGCACTCAACCAATGAACAGAAGCTGCTGAACCTCTGGTTGAATCAGGGGAAAGCTGGAGGAAACTAAGGAGGAGAGCAACCCTGTAGGAAGACCATCACTCTCACTTAACGTGGACACCTGATATCTCTCAGACACTGGATCACCAACAAGGCAGCATACACCAGCTGAGATGAGGCCTCCAACACATATACAACAGAGAATCCCGGGTCTGGGTTCAGTCAGAGAAGAAGCACCTAATGCTCAAGAGATTGGAGACCCCAGGATATTTAGAGGTCTGATGTGGTGGGCTCATCCTTGTGGAAATATGGGATAGGAAACAGTCATGGAGTGGACCAGGAGGGGAATAAAATCTGGACTTGTAAAAATGAACACATAATTTAAAATTAAACTCAAGAAAATAAACCAATTTTTCATAAAAAATACTAATATGGGCATGTTCTACTTTTGATGGTCTTACTTTATAATTCTTTTATTAGTCAATATTCACTTGCTTTCTCAAGAGTACACATGTTAATCCAAATTGTTATTTTAAGTTATACATTACTATTTTGAGGTAAATTAGTAGTTTTCTTCTGCTTGAGTAAATTTGTTTATAACTAAAGTATACAATCAAAAATAATAAGAAATATGGCTCACTGGTTAGTTTTATTGTCTATAATTTCAGAGGAGATGGGTTTTATTATAATCAGATGCACAACAGCTTATAACTGTCTGTTATGCAAATTTCAGGAGTTGTCATGCTTTCTTCATACATCCATAGCTACCACATAGTGCACTTATCTATATTTAGCCAACAATACACATAAATAATATTAAAATGAAATTGAAGTCAGTTTTAAATTGATAGGCTTTTTTGTTCTGTTAGCAATAGAACAATGAATCTTGAATGTGTGGTTCAAATTTTCTCATCTCATGCCTCAATGAATGAGCCAATTTCTGTTATTACTCTTGGTACCTCAAAAATACTAAAAGTTGCTCCTTCAACAATACTTTGCTATTTTTATTATTCATATAGATAATTTTGTTACACGCATATGTAGTTCATGAACTGAAAATTACTTCTTGGATATTCTGTAACTCTTTCAAGATATATGTGTAGAAAGATCACTCCTTTCTGTTATTGTTCAGCCAGAGAACTTAGGGTTAGAGACCAAAGTTAGAGATTCCTTTGATCATTGATGTTATCATCAAAATATTGTTTCAAATATAATGGGAGTCATAGTATCTTCAGGTATATGACATTCCCCAAACACATCTTATAGTCAGGTGACAATTTATACTGTAGTATGAATTCCATTACTTTAATTACTAGAATATCTTTAAGCCAATATTAAATGCCTGATGAACATCAATAAATGCTGGAGGAAAAGTAATGATATTTTGAGAAGTTTTTTGAGCTCATAATTTAACCCATTCCAAATAGTTTCTCATAAGAGCAAAAGATAGCCCAAAATTTTAAATACATTACTACAAATGAATTAATTAAATAATTTGTATGATATTCCCCTCAAAAGAAAATAAGGAATGATGAAAATATAAACATATAAGAAATATGTATTAGTAGATTATTTAAATTTTATAAAATTGTATTGAAGTTATAAATTATTGAATATGTAACTGACAAAACATAAAATCAAAGTTGGGCCTCTGAATCTACACACTCTACCTCCTAGAACTATAGATCAAAATTGCTTGTCCAAAGTTGAAAATATGAGGCATTTTATTCTTGTCCTTAAAGTAAACAAGGGATAGTCTGTACAATGATCAACCATAAATATGGTCTACATTTGCTCTTTCTCTCTCTCTCTCTCTCTCTCTCTCTCTCTCTCTCTCTCTCTCTCTCTCTCTCTCTTTCTTTCCTCCAGATTTTATTGCCCTCCCTGTCCAACCCCCAAAATTTCGACATCCCATACCCCCTCCCCACTACCCTGCAATCCCTCCCCATCTCCAGAAAGATGTCCCCATTCCACCAGCCCCACCAGACCTCTAAATTTCCTGGGGCCTCTGGTCTCTTGAGGGTTAGTTGCATTTTTTTCTGACAGAACCCAGACATGGGGGTCCTCTGCTGTATATGTATTGGAGATCTCATCTCGGCTGGTGTATGCTGCCTTGTTTGTGATCCAGTGTTTGAGAGATATCAGGGGTCCAGGTTAATCGATACTGCTGTTCCTCTTACAGGGTTTTCCTCCTTAGCTTCCTCCAGCTTTTCCCTAATTCAACCAGAGGGGTCAGCAGCTTCTGTTTATTGTTTGGGTACATATATCTGCATCTGACTCTTTTAGCTACTTGTTGAGTCTTTTGGAGGACAGTCATGCTAGGTCCTGTTTTGTGAACACTTCACAGCTTCAGTAGTGGTGTCAGAGCTTGGGGCATCCCCTTGAGCTGGATCACACTTTGGGCCTACCACCGGTCCTTTTTTCCCTCAGGGTCCTCTCTATTTCCACCCCTGCATTTCTTCCAGACAGGAAGAATTATGGGGCAGAGTTTGGCTGTCAGATAGCAACCTCATCCCTCACTTGGTACCCTGTCTTTCTACTGTGGTAGACTCAATGAGTTCCCTCTCTCCACTGTAGGACATTTCACTGAGGGTCCTGCCCTTTGAGTCCTGAGAGTCTTTTAATTCCCAGGTCTCTGGTACATTCTAGATAGTCCTCCCAACCTCCTTTCTCCCAAATCACCTGTTCCCATTGTTTCTTCTGGCCTTCATGCATAGTATGTTCTCACTAATAAGTAAATATTGGGCCTCCTTACCCAAAAAAGTACAGAATACCCAAGATACAGTCCACAGAACTCACAAAGGTCAACAAGCTAAAGTGTCCAAGTGAGGATGCCTCACTCAACTTGGGAGGAAGAAGAAAGCAACAACAAGGGGGGGGAGGGAGGGAAAGGAGAGGAAAAGAGGAGTGGGTAGGGGGAGAGGGGAACATGATCTGATATTGGGTGGGGGAAAGTACATTTTCTCTTCTTAAATCTCACACATTATCTAGGGAGAAGAACAGAGATATTATAAAAAGTATAACAAAAATTACTGCAAGAAAACTGTTTTCTATATAGAGCAGTGCATTCACAAAAAGGAACTTACAATGGTTGTGACACCATTCTTAAGATTTCTGCAAGACTAAGACAGATGAAAACTTAGCATGAAGAGGAGATGTTAGTATAAACTCTTGCCCCTTGCAGAAGAGCTATTGGATACTTCTAGCTGTTGTGGGTAGGAAGATCAATGTCTTTGAAGATGATAGTTGCCAGTAAGTTGCTCATGCTGCATTGCAAAAACACAGAGACAAAAATATTGAGGAAGAACAAACTGGCTTTAAATGAAAAGGATAAAAACACAAAATTAGGTGGCTAGAGATGAAGGGATGAAATAGGAAAAGTTCCAAGTAGAGGATGAATATGCTAAAGCAGGTACAAAATTCTAAAATAATTAATGATAATAATTTAAGAGCTAGTACAAATCTCTAAATAATATTATAGATCATCAAGGGATGGGAGGATGCAGTTTGGAGGTATTATATGATAGGAAAATAAATAGAAAAATTTAAAAAAATCATAGAACAACTGTTTATCACTTCCATTGTATTATTATAAGTAACTTTGATATTATTTATCTAATGAATTATCTAGAACTATGATGACTTGAAATAATCAAATTCTGTAACAAATGATATAATGTACTTGAACATTCAACAGACTTTTCATTTTTTTTCAAAGATTTATTCATTTATTATATATAAGTACACTGTGGCTGTCTTCAGGTACACCAGAAGAGGGCATCAGATCTCTTTACAGATGGTTGTGAGCCATGGTTGCTGGGAATTGAACTCAGGACCTCTGGAAGAGTAGTCAGGTGCTCTTAACTGCTGAGCCATCTCTCCAGCCCCCTCAACAGACTTTTCTATGCATGGAGTTGTGAGTGACTAAATTCTAAGCCAAGGGACAGGAAAATTGGGGAGTTTATCTGTACCCCTTTGCAAAAGTATTTTATTACCCAGGCTCATTTACTGCTTATGCCTGCTTGTGCAGGATCAAGAGGGTTATAAGATCCTCAGTTAAGTATACAGAATTCATCCCACATGATATAGCAACTGTTCTTTAATTGCAAGAGGCTAGAGGATATAGACCAGGAGAGAGAAGAATAGAAATATTTCAGCTGCAGTGCTAAGGGGAAGCACTCATTCCTGATGTTTAAAGGCTTTTTAAGCACAGCCTATTGCAGAAAGAGGCAGGAGAAGCCACAACCATGTAATGAAACTTTTACCTAGACTCTATAAAGCAGTTCAACAATCTCATTGGTTTCCAGGAAGAATTTTGATGGAATCTTGCATTGGTTTACTTTAGGACCTTAAGAGAATTGATAGATATTATTTATTTCTTCCCCCGTGAAGAAATTTTTATTACTCAGCTATCAAAAACAATGACTTTATGAAATTCATAGGCAAATGGAGGGAACTGGAAAAATATCATTCTGAGTGAGGTAACCCAATCACAGAAAAACATACATGGTATGCACTCATTGATAAGTGGCTATTAGCCCAAATGCTTGAATTGCCCTAGATGCACAGAACACAGGAAATTCAAGATGGATGATCAAAATGCGAATGCTTCACTCCTTCTTTAAAAGGGGAACAAGAATACCCTTGGCAGGGAATAGGGAGGCAAAGATTAAAACAGAGGCAGAAGGAACACCCATTCAGAGCCTGCCCCACATGTGGCCCATACATGTACAGCCACCCAATTAGACAAGATGGATGAAGCAAAGAAGTGCAGGCCAACAAGCACCAGATGTAGATCTCTTCTGAGAGACACAGCCAGAATACAGCAAATACATAGGCGAATGCCAGCAGCATACCACTGAACTGAGAATAGGACCCCCATTGAAGGAATCAGAGAAAGAACTGGAAGAGCTTGAAGGGGCTCGAGACCTCATATGAACAATAATGCCAACCAACCAGAGCTTCCAGGGACTAAGCCACTACCCAAAGGCTATACATGGACTGACCCTGGGCTCCAACCTCATAGGTAGCAATGAATAGCCTAGTAAGAGCATCAGAGGAAGGGGAAGCCCTTGGTCCTGGTAAGACTGAACCCCCAGTGAACTGATTGTTGGGGGGAGGTCGGTAATAGGGGGAGGATGGGGAGGGGAACACCCATATAGAAGGGGAGGGGGAGGGGTTAAGGGGATGTAGACCTGGAAACCAGGAGAGGGAATAACAATTGAAATGTAAATAAGAAATACTCAAGTTAATAAAGGAAAAAAAAAAAGAAATTTTAACAACAGGGTCCTGGAAGTAACATTCCATAGATACAAATTTGCAGCTCTATATTCATGACAAAGTCAATGAATATCAAATATTCAAACCAAGTGAAGAATATCAATAGCTAGTATTATCACAAAAAAGAGATTATATTTTAAATCAATATATGATAAATAATCTACCTATTGTACTATATCACCTATTATGGCTTCTGATGAATGGATTTGAAAAATAATGATTTTCATGTATTCTAGCATCTATTTACATAAAAATGAATGTACTAAACAAAATCAAAAAAGATAAAACAGAAAAGTTTAAACTCATGCTTCAGCTTCTTCAGTTTGTTCTAAGAAGATAGGATTTGAGGAAGTGTCAACAGCTTAAGACATATGTAAAAACATGTCCACTCTAATTTTGTATATTTTAAGTGATCTTTAAAGGTCCAAGTGTAAATGCATAGTTCCTACTATGGTAATATTGAAAGATAGGGAAACCTTTGAAAAGTGATAACTAGTCGTTGATGATTTTGAGCATGTACTCAGTGATAAAAGGGCTCCAGGGTAAATGGGGGACATGCTCCATTTTACTTTATTATTTTCTAATAATTGTGTGAATGTGTTTGCTCTGCCCTTTGCTACTTCCACACCAAATTTATATAAACAATGGACACAACTGTACAATTATAGAAAATAACTAACCAATTGAGTTAAAATGTAAAGATCTGTCCTCTAAGTAGGCCTTACATTCAAAGTCTGAAAAATAAGAATTGATACCTGTTTGCCATTGTATCTTCCTAAGCACATATATCTTTTTATCTTACTATATCTATCACTGCTGCTACACCATCCTCGGATAATACAGTCTAGCCATCTAATATAAAATCAGTATCAGTAAATTTCCTTGAAAATTCTAAAACTTCCACACTGGATTAGGACTGCAAAGACATCAAGATTCATGTATTGAAAAATCTAAATTCTATTATGTAAATCTAACATAATGATTTCTATTTTATAATGAATATACATTTAACTCTATTTTTAAATTATCTTTAATCTTTATTTTTTTATGATTCAGTCATTATATCCCTCCCAGTCTGCCTTCTGATAGTTCTTCATCCCCATATCTCCTCCCCTATATCCAGGACTGTGTCTCCACCCCACCCATACCTCAAGATCCCCCACTCCCTAGAACCTCAAGTCTCTTATGGGATAGGTACATCTTCTCTCACTGAGTCCAGACTAGGCAGTTCTCTTCTGTATATGCATCGGGGGCCTTCTATCAGCTAGTACATACTGCTTGGTTGATGGCTCGGTGTCAGAGATCTCAGAGGTTCAAGTTATTTGAATTTGTTGGTTTCCTCTGGAGACACTTCTTCCAACCTTTCCATAATTCAGCCACAGGGGTCCCTGGCTTTTGTCCATTGGTTGACTCAAAATATTTGCATCTGACCTGTTCAGATGTTTGTTGAGACTCTTGGAAAACAGCCATGTTAGGCTCCTGTCTGTAACCACATCATAGTATTAGTAATAGTGTCAGTCCTAGCTGCTACCTTGAGATGCACCCCAATTTGGGCCAGTCACTGGACCTCCTTTTCCCCAGTCTCCTCTCCATTTTTCAGTTCTTTTAGACAAGAGAAATTCTGGGTCAGTTTTTGACTATGGGAATGGAAAAAGACTAATATCTAAAATAGATAAAGAGTTAAAGAAGTTAGACACAAATGGCCCAAATAACCCAACTAAAATTTGGGGTAGAGAGCCAAACAGAGAATTTTAAATATATGAATCTCTAATGGCCAAGACAGACTTAACGAAATGAACAAAATTCTAGGTCATCATGGAAATGCAAATCAAAATGACTCTGAGATTCCATTTTGCATTCATCAATATGGCAAAGATAAAATACTCCAGGGAGAGCAGATGGTTATGATAATGTGGAGCAAGAGCTACATTCATACATTGCTAGTGGCTGTACAAACTTGTATAACTACTCTGGAAATCAATTTGGCAATTTCTTATAAAATTGGGACTACCTCAAGACACAGGTATATCACTCCTTTGCAAATACCCAAAAGATGCTCCACCATACTTCACATACATTAGATCAACTATGTTTATACTTGCTTTATTTGTAATATCCAAAATCAGGAAACAACATAGATGTCCTCAACAGAAGTATGGATACAAAAAATCTGGTTCATTTACACAACGTAATATAACTTAGGTATCTTACAGGTAAATGGATGGAACTAGAAAATTTCCTGAGTGAGTTAACTCAGATCCCGTGCATGTTATTTACTCAGTTATATGTGGATATTAGCTATAAAATATAGGATAACCACACAAAAATTCACAGACCAAAAGAACCCAAATAACAAGAACTGCCCAAAAAGGATGGTTGAAGCTTTCTCAGAAAAGGAAATAAATAGATTTTGGAGGTTGATGGAAGGAGTGAACAGGATGAGAGGGCATGAGGAGGGATCAGAGTAGGATTGTGATCTGGTGTAGATAAAGCAGGGGAGAGAAATGCAAGTTGGTAGTCAACCGAGTGAGGAGTATCTCTAGAATGTTCCAGAGGCCAATGAGAGCAGAAGTTCCCAGAGTGTCTTTTGGGGGGTAACTCTAGCTGATATTCTTAGCAGTGGTGGATATGGATCCTGAAGTATCCACTTCATGTAGCCAGACAAGACTTCTAATGGAGGAAGAAATGACAGCCATCCACACACAAAACCTTTGATCCAAAATGTGTCCAGTCTACATGTGCAGGGACAAAGATAGAGCAGAAATGGAAAGAATTTCCATCCAATGACTGGCCAAAATTGATATGCCACCCATGGACAAGAACAAATTCCTGACACTATTATATTTGCAGAAGTTCTGTTATACTTGCAAACAGGAGCCTAGTGTAACTGTCCTCTGAGAGGCTCCACCCAATAGCCAATGGAAAGACAGAGGCCTACAAACAAACATTATATGGAACTCATGAGGTCTTGTGAAAGATTTGGGGGGAGGGTGCAGAATTAAGGGACCTGGAGAGGAGAGACACTCTACAGGAAAACCAACATAGTCAACTAATCCAGATTTCTGTGGACTCACAGAGTCTGAACCACCAATGAAATACTGAAAAAGACTTGGACCTAGGCCCCCTGAACATATGTAGCATATGTGTAGCATGGCTTTCATGCAGGTCCTCCAATAATTGAAGCAGGGGCTGACCATAAATCAGTTGCCTGTCTGTGGATCTTATTCCCCTGATTGCTGTGCCTTTTCTGACATCAGTGTGAGAAGGTGTGCCTAGTCCTACAGTAAGGTGATATGCCAAGGTGGGTTGATACCCTGTCATTCTTCCTCTTCTCAGAGTTTAAGTGAAGTAGAAGTCAGAGAGGAACTGTGTGAAGGGGGGTCTGGGAAGAGAAGTTGGGCAAGACTCTGTTGTAACTGAATAAATCTATAAATTAATTGAAAAAAAAGAATTTTCATGTCCATGATTTCTTTTTACAGTAATAGAAACCCCAATTAACACAATGGTTGATCAAGTGTCTTTTTAGTGTGATGTCAAGTTCTTTGAGTGTATCCCTAAATATTGTATACCTTGTGGAAAATCTATTTCTAGCTTCTTGAGTAAATTTCCCATTGTTTTCTATGTCTACAGAAGAAAAGAATTGATATGCATGTGTGTGGTGTGTTGACATATATCACATATATATTCTAAAGTTTTAAAACCTCTTATTTTTTCCTAATGCTCACCTCTGACTGTTTCTCCCCATCTGTTCTTCAAGTCATGCTACAGAAAATTACTGGAAGTTTTTTCATTGATTACTTTCTTTTGTGTCTTCAAGATGTTCCAGGTATTGAGACTGAGCCAAATGCCAGGCCATTTGAAGACTTGTTACCCAGGTAATAGGGTGCTCTCTTAGCCTGGGTGGCTACAGTGCTACCTTGCCTAACTGGACTCACTGGTTTTTTTTAATTTCAAGATTAATATCATTTATCATTAACTGTATGAAACTTCCTTGTATGAATCATCAGAACATAGGGTTTCTTGTTTGAGTTTCTATAACTCTTTCCCCTTTATATGTATAGGTTTAAAATTTAAACTGCATTCAAAAAATCTGTTCATTCAGCACTCAATAAACAGCGAGTATGGGTCAGATTTACATTTATTTCTTCCCTAGATGACACAAGTCTTGGTAGTACATGAGTAATACCAAATGCAGTCACTGAGGTAAACAAAGATTTTAATTGTGGGTTGATATGACCATCCCTTTCTTAAGTATCAGGATTGCAGAATCATTTGGCCAGATTTTCAGTGTATGAGAGGGGTGTTGGCTTTTAGTTTCCCTGATTTCCATCTGACACAGGAATGTTTGTGGCTTGAGAAAATTGTTAAAGCATTATCAGGTGACACAGTTGCTACTTTCATAGGAACAACAGACAGGATCAACAGACTCCGGTAAGTAAGGGGTCTAGTAAGCTTTTGGGAAATGGTACTCACTTCACAGAAACTTATATTTTCTACTTTTTCTTCTTCTGCCTCCTGGGAGGTATACTGTCCTCTTAGAAACAAAGTCAAAGGACTTAGATTTATATGATGATTAAGTATATTTCGGGGTTCAGAAAGATGGAGAGTTAGTAATATTGGCAGAGGGTGGTGGTAGTGAATATCCATTTTCTTTTTCTTCTTTTACTTTTCCTCTTGTATTGGATTTTTTATTTGAATATCAAATGTTATCCCCTTTCACAGTTTCCCCTACAGAAACCCACTATTATGCCCTGCTTCTATGATGGTGCTCCTCCACACATCCACCTACCCCATCCCGCCTCCCCACCCCAATAGTCCCTTACACTTGGACATTGAGCATTGACAGGGCCAAGGATATCTCCTCACATGGATACCAAACAAGGCCATTCTTTGCTACATATGTGGCTGGGTACACAGGTCCATACCTGTGTACTCTTGGGATGGTACTTTAGTCCCTGGGGACTCTGGGTTATCTTGTTGGTTGATACTGTTTTTTTTTTTATGGGCTTGCAAACTGCTTCAGTTCCTTCAATCCTTTCTCTATTTCCTCCATTGGAGAATTCATTTCTCAGTTCAATGGTTGGCTGCAAGTATTCACCTCTGTATTTGTCAGGCTCTGGCAGAGACTCTCAAGAGACAGCTATATCAAGCTCCTGTCAGCATTCATGTCTTGGCATCAGCAATATTCTCTGGGTTTAGTGTCTGTATGTATATGGGCTGGATCCCCAAGTGGAGCAGGTGCTGAATGGTCATTCCTTCAGTCTCTGCTCTACACTCTGTCTCTATATTTCCTCCTGTGAGTAGTTTTGTTTCCCCTTCTAAGAAGGACTGAAGCACCCACAGTTTGATCTTTCTTCTTCTTGAGCTTCATGTAACCTATCAATTGTATCTTGGGTATTCCGAACTTTTGAACTAATATCCATGTAACGGTGAGTTCATACCATAGGTTTTCTTTTGTGATAGGGTGACTTCTTTCAGGATATTTTCTAGTTTTATACATTTGCCTAAGAATTTCATGAAGTCATTGTTTTTAATAGCTGAGTAGTACTCCATTGTATAAATATACCATATTTTCTGTATCCATTCTCTGTGGAGGACATTTGGCTTGTTATAAATAAGGCTGCTATGACTATAGTGGGGCATGTGTCCTTGTTATATGTTGGAGCATCTATTGTATATATGTCCAGGAGTAGTATAGCTGGATCCTCAGGAAGTACAATGTCTACTTTTCTGAAGACCAGCCAGCGAGATTTCCAGAGTAGTGGTACCAGCTTGCAATCAAACCAAAAGTGGAGGTGTTCCTCTTTCTCCACATCTTCACCAGCATCTTCTGTCACCTGAGTTTTTAATCTTATCAACTCTTACTGGTGTCAGGTGGAATCTCACGGGTTTTTTTTTTTTTGATTTGCATTTCCCTAATGACTAAAGATGTTGAACATTTCTTTCAATGCTTCTCAGCTATTCGACATTCTTCAGTTGAGAATTCTTTGTTTACCTCTAATCAAATTTTTAATAGAGGTATTTGATTCTCTGGAGTCTGACTACTTGAGTTCTTTGTATATATTGGATATTAGCCATTTATCAAATGTAGGATATGTAAGGATCTTTTCCCAATCTGTTGGTTGATGCTTTGTCCTAATGACAGTTGTCCTTTGCCTTACAAAAGCTTTGCAATTTTATAGGACCCACTCTGGATTCTAGATCTTAGAGGATAAGGCATGGGTGTTATGTTCAGGAAATTTCCCCCTGTGTCCATGTGTTCAAGGATATTCTTCATTTTCTCTTCTATTAGCTTCAATGTTTCTGGTTTTATGGGGAAGTCCTTGATATAACTGAACATGACCTTTGTACAGCACAATAAGATTAAATGGATTTGCATTCTTCTACACTCTGTCAGTTGAACCAGCACCATTTGTTTAAAATGCTTTCTCTTTTCCAGTTGATAATTTTAGCTCCTTTGTCAAGATCAAGTGACCATAGGTGTGTGGCTTCATTTCTAGATCTACAATACTATTGCATTGGTCTACCAGCCTGTCTCTGAAACAATATCATTCAGTTTATCATAATTGCTATGAAAATACAACTAGAGGTTAGGGATAGTGATTCCCCTAGAAGTTCTTTTACTGTTGAAAATAGTTTTCACTATCCTGAATTTTTTGTTATTCCAAATGAATTTGCAAATTCATTTTTCTAACTCTATGAAGATTTGAGTTAGAATCTTGATGTGAATTGCAATGAATGTGCAAATTGCTTTCAGCAACATGGCCATTTTTACTATACTAATTGTGCCAATCCATGATCATGCGAGATTTTTCCATCTTCTGAGATCTTCAATTTCTTTCTTCAGAGACTTGAAGTTCTTGTCACACACATCTTTCACTTACTTGGCTAAAGTCACACCATGATATTTTTTATTGTTGTGACTATTGTGAAGAGTGTCATTCCCCTAATTTCTTTCTCAGTTTGTTATTCTTTTGAGTAGAGGAAGACTACTGGTTTTTGTTTTTGTTATTGGTTTGTTTTTGGGTTTTTTTTAGTTAATTTTATATCCAGTCTCTTTGCTGAAATTGTTTATCCGGTTTAGGATTTCTTGTTTTTTTGTTTCATTTTTTATTGGATATATTTTTATTTACATTTCAGATGGTATCCCCTTTCCTAGTTTCCCTCCATAAACACCCTATTACAACCTTCCTCCCCCTTCTTCTATGAGGGTTTCCCCAGTCCCTAACCACCCACCCCTTTTTGCCTCCCCTCCCTGGCATTCCCATGCACTAGGGGCTCAAGCCTTGGCAGGACCAAGGGCTTCTCCTCCCATTGGTGCCCAACAAGGCCATTCATTGCTACATATGCAACTGGAGCCATGGTTCTATCCATGTGTACACTTTGGTTAGTGGTTTAGTCACTAGGAGCTCTGGTTGGTTGATATTGTTGTTCTTATGGGACGCTACTTCAATTCTTTCTCTAACTCCTCCATTGAGGACCACATTCTCATTTCAATGGTTGGCTGCTAGCATTCGCCTCTGTATTTGTCATGCTCTGGCAGAGCCTCTCTGGAGACAGCTATATCAGGCTCCTGTCAGCATACACTTCTTGGCATCAGCAATATTGACTGGGTTTGGTGTCTGTATGTATATGGGCTAATTCCCAGGTAGAACAGGATCTGAATGGCCACTCTGGGACTTTATATGATGCTAATAATTGCCATTAGGAAAAGAGATGATTTTCAGTGGTGTAGCTCCTAATACTTTCTCATAAACAAACATTTATCCTAGTCCAGTAATATTTTCTAATTGAACACTTTGAGTTTTCTTAGCATTATCAAAACCAATAAAATAAAAAGACATGCAAGTATGAGGGAAAGTAGTTGGAAAGAGGAAGATTAGTGGGAATGAGAGGGCAGAAGAGGTGGCAATGAAGATGAATAAAAAGTATATACATATATGAAAATGGCATAATGGCATCCATTATGTTTAATTGTTATATACTAATAAAATATAAAAGGAGGGATAAAGAGGTATAAGTAGTTAAGTATGCATTTGGCTCTTGTGCTAGATCCAGAATTAGTTCTGGCACCCATATGGTGGTTCATAACCATGTTTACCTCTAGTTCCAAGTGAAATATTTTTTTAATTTGTCAATAGACCCAGGTTTAATTTTGGAACCCATGTGGTATTTGACAACTATCTTTATCTTTGGTTTCAGGAAGTTCAAGAACCTCTTTTTATTTCTATGTGTGCTGGTGTACATACATATATGCAGGTAAAATACACACACACACACACACACACACACACACACACACGTGCAGTGGCAAGCATGTCCATACATACACAGACAAAAAAAATATTTCTAAAACATTGTAAAACATATTTGACATATGTGAAAAGATTTTATTTTGTTTATTCAAAATTGAAGAATATATTTTGATATTTCTTAAAAAATAAAGGACATATCAGACAAGGTAAAGATTAAATTCACTTAAGAGTCTACTCAATTTTCCAATTCTCTATAACCCTAATACCTAAGCTGTTATGTTTGTGATAGAAGTAGAAAGCTATCACATTTAATTGCTTTATCAAAGGGAAAAATACTAAGTAACTGATAAAAAGCCTTCATATTTGAGTATGTCAATGCATTTTCCATCTTAACTTTTTACCAACCATACGTTTCCAAAATTATTTTCTAAGTATGAATTTTCCATAGGAAGAAAATTAAATAATTTTGTACAAGAATATCATCATCTTCTAAAAAGCCAATGTAATTACTCTAAATATTGTAAATGTAGATGTATCATAATTTTTCTGTAATTAAATAGTACTATATGAGACAGCCACATATACCACAAGAGCATTGAGACTTAGATCTGTTTGGCAGTTTTATAAACTTGTTTGGAGAGACAGGCAACATGATAAAGTTTGGAAATCCAGATGACAACATTAAGTCTGTGAGTACATGATCCTCTAGTGGGGAAATAACATCTGAAGTAATCTAGTCATTACGTGCAACATTCTGAAAAGAAGGATCACCAGGTTTAGCAAATAAAAAATGTCATGATTACTTAAAAGAGAAACCTGAGTAGGAATTTTGATGGGGAATGCACTGAATCTGTAGATTGCTTTTGGCAAAATGGCCATCTTTACTATATTAATCCTGCCAATCCATGAGCATGAGAGAGCTTTCCATCTTCTGAGATAGTCCTCAATTTCTCTCTTCAGAGACTTGAAGTTCTTTTCATACAGATCTTTCACTTGCTTGTTTAAAGTCACGCCAAAATATTTTATATTATTTTGGACTATTGTGAAGGGTGTCATTTCCCTAATTTCTTTCTAAGCCTGTTTATCATTTGAGTTGAGGAAGGCTACTGATTTATTTGAGTTATTTTTATACCCTGACACTTTGCTGAAATTGTTCATCAGGTTAAGTAGTTCTCTGGTGGAACTTTTGGGGTCACTTAAGTACACTACCATATTATCTGCAAATAGTGATATTTTGATTTCTACTCTTCCAATTTGTATCTCTTTAACCTCCTTTCATTGTCTGATTGCTCTGGGTAGGACTTCAAGTACTATATGGAATAAATAGAGAGAGAGTGGGCAGCATTGTGTAGTCCCTGATTTTAGTGGGATTGCTTCAAGTTTCTCTCCATTTAGTTGGATGTTAGGCACTGGTTTGCTGTATATTGCTTTTACTATGTTTAGATAAGGGCCTTGAATTCCTGATCTTTCTCAGACTTTTATCATGAAGGGGTGTTGAGTTTTGATCAAATGGTTTCTCAGCATCTAATGAAATGATCAAGTGGTTCTTATCGTTGAGTTTGTTTATACAGTGGCTTACATTGATGAATTTTGTATATTAAACCATCCCTACATCCCTGGGATGAAGCCTACTTGATCATAATGGATGATCATCTTGATGTGTTCTTGGATTCGGTTTGAAAGACTTTTATTGAGTATTTTTGCATCAATATTCATAAGGGAAATTGATATGAAGTTATCTTTGTTGGGTCTTTGTGTGGTTTTGGTATAACAGTAATTGTGGATTCATAGAAGGAATTTGGTAGTGCTCTGTCTGTTTCAATTTTGTGGAATAGTTTGGACAGTATTGGTATGGGGTCTTCTATGAATGTCTGCACTAAACCCATTTGCTCCTGGGATTTTTTTTTTTTTTGGTTGGGAGACTTTTAGGAACAGCTTCTATTTCTTTAGGAGTTATGCAGTTGTTTGGATGGTTTATTTAACTTTGGTACCTGGTGTCTGTCTGATATAGAAAGAGCAATTTGCAAATTCACTTGGAATAACAAAAAACCCAGGTTAGCGAAAACTATACTCAACAATAAAAGAACTTCTGGGGGAATCACCATACCTGACTTCAAGTATTATTACAGAGCAAGAGTCATAAAAACTGAATGGTATTGGTACAAAGACAGGAAGGTAGATCAGTAGAACAGAATTGAAGACCCATGAAAGAACCCACTCACCTATGCTCACTTGATCTTTGACAAAGGAGCTAAAATCATCCAATGGAAGAAAAATAAGCATTTTCAACAAATGGTGCTGTTTCAACTGGAGGGGATCATGTAGAAGTGTGAAAATCTATCATTCTTGTCACCCTGTATGAAGCTTAAGTCCAAGTGGAACAAGGACCTCCACCTGAAACCAGATACACTCAAACTAATAGAAGAAAAAGCGGGGAAGAGTCTCAAACACATGGGCACTGAGGAAAATTTCTCGAACAAAACAATGGCTCATGCTCTAATATCATGGACCAACAAATGGGACCTCATAGGTCTGCAAAGCTTCTGTAAGGCAAAAGACATTGTCATTAAGACAAAACAGCAACAGTATTGGGAAAAAGTCATTACCAATCCTATATATGATAGAGGGCTAATATCAAAATATGCAAAGAACTCAAGAAGTTAGACTCCAGAGAGCCAAATTATCCTATTAAAAAATAGGGTAGAGAGCTAAACAAAACATTCTCAGATGAGGATTATCGAATGGCCAAAAAGCACCTAAAGAAATGTTCAGCATCTTTAGTCATCAGCGAAATGCAAATCAAAACAACCCTGAGATTCGATCTCATACCAGTCAGAATGGCTAAGATAAAAAAAAAATTCAGGTGACAGCAGATGCTGGTGAGGATGTGGAGAAAGAGGAACACTCCTCCATTGTTGGTGGGATTGCAAACTGGTACAACCACTCTGGAAATCAGTCTGGAGGTTCCTCAGAAAATAGGATATTCCACTACCTGACGACCCAGCTCTACTTCTCCTGGTCATATACCTAAAAGATGCTCCAACATACAACAAAGACACATGCTCCACTATGTTCAAAGCAGCTTTATTTATAATAGCCAGAAGCTGGAAAGAGCACTGAAGCCCTTCAACAGAGAAATGGATTCAAAAAAATGTGGTACATCTATACAGTGGAGTACTACTCAGCTATCAAAAACAATGACTTCATGAAATTCATAGGCAAATGGAATGAACTTGAAAATATCATCCTGAGTGAGATAACCCAATCACAGAAAAACACACTTGATATGCACTCATTGATCAGTTGATATTAGTCCAAAAGCTCGAACTATCCAAGAAACAATCCACCCACCACAGGAAGCTCAAGGAGAAGGATGACCAAAATGTGGATGTTCACACACCTTCTTAAAAGGGGAAAAATATCCATAGGAGGGGATGTGGACACAAAGTTTAGAGCAGCGACTGAAGGAATGGCCATTCAGAGCCTGCTCCACATGTGGCATATATATATATATATATATATATATATATATATATATATATATACAGCCACCAAAACTAGATAAGATTGATGAAGCTAAAAAATGCATTCTGAAATGGCCCAGATACAGATCTCTCCTGAGAGACACATCCAGATCTTGTCAAATACAGAAGTCAACGCTAGCAGCAAATCACTGAACTGAACGCAGGAACCCCTCGTGGGTACCTAGAGGAAGGATTGAAAGAGTTGAAGGAGCTTGCATCCCCATAAGAACAACAATGCTAACCACTCAGAGTTTCCAGGAACTAAACCACTACTGAAAGACTATACATGGACTGACCCAGGGCTCCAACTGCATATGTAACAGAGAATAGCCTTCTTGGGGCACCAGTGGGTGAGGTAGCCCTTGTTCCTGCCAAGGTTGGACCCCCAGTACAGGGGAATTTGGAGAGGCAGTAAAGGGGATAGATGGGGGAAATGCCTGTATGGGGGACGGGAAGTGGATGGGGGGCTTATGGACTGGAAATGAGAAAGGGAATAACATTTGAAATGTAAGTACAGAAATATATCTAATAAAAAAAGAAAGAAACTTGAACTAAGTGACCATACTAAAAATATTGATTGTCAGAAACTGAGGCCTAATGATGGGTAACTTTGCTTGGAAACCAGAGTTTATAAAAAATATGGAAGTACTTAATTTGTGAAAATTTTTGTTTTCACTAGTCATTAAACTTTTGTCTCATAACAGGTGTGATGGGAGCTGTAAGAGTACCTCTGACTGCACACTGTGTGGCCTTGTCCCTCCTCCAGATGGTAGCAGTGAGTTCAGGTATGAATCTATCACTTGCCTTTTTGAGACATCAATGTCTAGTACTCTAGGAAAATAAGGATCTGGTACATAGGGCAGGGTATTTAAATCATTGGTAATAAAGAGTGAATATACCAATGAAATGAAGAGATTCACAAGAGTGTCAAACTTGGAAGAATAGGTCATTATGTATATTCGGCAAATATTCTTTCCTTGGGTTTATTTCATATTCCAGGAAGAAAGACAATGAGAGATCAAATATATGCATTGAAGACTCCATATTTTTATTAAATGCACAGAACTTGGAGATCACTTTTAAACTGAGGAATCGTTGCAGTCTCAGATAAATATTAACATCATTATGAATTAACAAAACAGTAGAGGAAAAAGAAGAGGCAAGATGAAATAGTCTATGAGAACAAAAAATTGAATCAATAAGGATATCCATGTGAAGCACAAATAAATATAGATTGCTTGGAGTCTTAACAACTAGACAAGTGATATAAAAGAGCTGATTGTCCAATTATAAAATTTCACTTATGCACATTTACTTGTGTTTTATCTAATACTGGAATGTTGAGAGCAATGCTCTTGAAACCCTACATCACTGATGTTAATATTATGATTAGAGTTAAGTATGACTGGGTTAATGGAAAATCCCCAGCCAGCTGCAGAAGACAATACAAACTTGGAGGTCAGGATGAATAATGATATGACCTTGCTGAGAAATACATCTGATGTCAAGATGCCGCTGTGGTGACCTGTAACCTTTCTGAAAAACCAAGATCCTGCTGACTAAAAGATCCTGATGACAAACCTGTGGCCTTTTTAACATCCTGTTAATGTCAGCTGATTCCCTGACCACGAGAGAGCCGTGTCCTTGGCCTGTGTAAATGTTTCCCACTTACCTCCTCCCTCTGTTACCCCTGTTATGGTATAAATTCAGCCTTGGGAAAAAAATAAAATTGTCGCCTTGATCAGACTCTTGTCTTCTTTGCATCTCTTGTGCTCCATTCTCTTCCAGGTACCCTCAACAACCTCATTGACACTGGAAAATTCATTTGATGAGGAGAGATGTCCAGTTTTTATTTTGTCTCCCCCACTACTTGGTGATTTTATTTAGAGTGCATGCATATTTGAATATAGCCCCTTAGTCTCTACATAACCTGTGTGAATATATAAATTGTATTTTTCTTATTAAAGACTTAAAAGCTAATATCAAAATATAAGTCAACACATACTTTATTTGCCTTTCTGGAACTAGGTTATCTCACTCAGAATGTTTTGCCCCTAGCTCCATTCATTTAGCATCAAATATTTTGTCTTCATATTTTTAAATAGCTAGGTAATATTTCAAAGTAAAGATGCACGTTTTCTTTATCCATTCATCCATTATAAAGCATCTAGGTTGTTTATAATTTCTGAATATTGTGACCAAATTATTTAACAAGATTGAACAATTTTCTCTGCTCTGGAGTAAAGCATTCTTTAGGTATGTGCTATAGAGTAGAATAGCTCGATCATGAGGTAGAGCTATTCTCAGCTTCCTGAGAAACCACCACAGTGATTTTTTTAATTTGTACTACTACAAACAATGGATATATGTACTTTTACTTCACATCCTTTCCGGTATGAACTGGCATTTTTTATTCAGCATCAATGGGAGGGGAGGCCCTTCGTCCTGTGGAAATCCAATGCTCCAACATAAGGGAATGCTAGGACACTAAGACCTAATTCGATAGGTTGTTGGGGATCTCCCTCACAGAAGCAAGGGGAAGAGGGGGGGGGACAAAAATAGGGGCTTTGCAGGGGAAAACCAGGAAGGGGGATTATATTTGAAATGTAAAGAAATAAAATAACCAATTAAAAAATAAAAGTGTAATTGGTGGTGTAGGATGAAATTTCAGTGAGGTTTTGATTTGCATTTCACTTATGGCTAAGTATGGTGAACATTTTAAAACTATTTTTATAGCTATTTGAATTTTCTCTTTGAGTATTCTTCATTTATATCTGGACCTTTCTTTAAATTATTACTTTTCTTCATGTCTAGCATTTTAATTTTCATACATTGTAGATGTTAATTCTATCAAATTCATAGCTGGTAAAAATCTTTGTACAAATAATAGTGTCCTTTGAAGTTTCATTTTCATGAGGTCCCATTTATTATTTATGGTACTTAGTGCTAGTTCTAATTGTGTCTTCATCAGAAATCCTTTTTTGTGTGAGTGTTTTCAAAATGATTTTTCTACTTTCTCTTCTACTAGACTCTGTGTATCTGGGCTTATATTAAGTTCTTGGTCTACTCATAGTTAAGTTTTTTGATAGGTTATAAGTATTGATCAATTTGCATTCTTGTATGTGAACTCATCCACAATGAACAATAATGGTGCAAACAGTACCAAACTGTACAAAGATGCTGTCTTTTTTTCAGTGTGTATTTATGGTGTTATCAGAAGACATGTGTCCTTAAGTGGTTAAACAACTGCTGAGTGTTCAAATTAATTCCAATGATAAATATGTTTGATTTTGTTCCAAATCCATGATGGTTTGTTACTATAGATCTTCAGTGCAATTTAAGAAGAGTGGTAATGCCATCAACAATTTATTCATTATTCAATAGTGTTAGACCTATACTGGATGTTTGTGTTTCCATTTGTACCTGAACATTATCCTTTCAAGAGGTGTTTTGTTCATTTGTTTGAATGTATAGGTTCCAATTGGTAGGATAGCAATTTTTGCTATGTTAACCTGACTAAGCGATTAACATGGGATATCTTACTACTGTCTGATATCTTTTCCGGGGCCTTTGTTCAATGTCTTAAACTTTTTTATTGGTTATTTTATTTACATTTCAAATGTTATCCCCCTTCCAAGTTCCCCCTCTACAAGCACCCTATCAACTCCTCCCTCCTCTCTTCTCCCTCCTCCGTTTCCCCTTCTCTATGGGGACGTTCCCTCACATACCAACCCATCCTGACTCCCCATCATAGGGTTCCCTATCTGGAGCCATCAAGCCTCCAAAGGACTGAGGGGCTTCCTTCCTGGTGATGCCAGATAAGGCAATCATCTGCTAAATATCCCCAGTGTACTCTTTGGTTGTTAGTTTAGTCCCTGGAAGAATAGGGGTGTCTGGATGGTTGATAGCTGTTCTTTCTGTGAGTATGCAAACCCCTTCAGTTTCTATAGTCCTTGAGCTAATTTCTCCATTGGGATCCCCACACTCAGTCCAATGTTTGGCTGTGTATATCTGCATCTGTATTTTTTTTTTTTGCTTTGGTTTGACTTGATTTCTTTTTTTTCCCTCCATCTTTATTAAATTGAGTATTTCTTATTTACATTTCAATTGTTATTTCCTTTCCCGGTTTCCAGGGCAACATCCCCCAACCCCTCCCACTCCTCTTCCCTATGGGTATTCCCTCCCCTCAACATTCACATTCATTGGGGGGTTCAGTCTTGGCAGGACCAAGGGCTTTCCCTTCCACTGGTGCTCTTACTAGGCGATTCATTGCCACCTATGAAGTTGGAGCCCAGGGTCAGTTCATGTATAGTCTTTGGGTAGTGGCTTAGTCCCTGAAAGCTCTGGTAGATTGGCATTGTTGTTCATATGGGGTCTCAAGCCCATTAAAATTCTTTCAGTCCTTTCTCTGATTCCTTCAACGGGGTCCAGTTCTCATTTCAGTGGTTTGCTGCTGGCTTTCACCTATGTATTTGCTGTGTTCTGGCTGTATCTCTCAGGAGAGATCTACATCAGGTTCCTTGCAGCCTGCACTTCTTTGCTTCATCCATCTTATCTAGTTTGGTGGCTGTATATGTATGGGCCACATGAGGGGCAGGCCCTAAATGGGTGTTCCCTCAGCCTCTGTTCTCAACTTTGCCTCCCTATTCAGTCCAAAGGATATTCTTGTTCCCCTTTGAAAGAAGGAATGAAGAATTTACATTTTGGTCATCCTTCTTGAGTTTCATGTTTTCTGTGCATCTAGGGTAATTCAAGCATTTGGGCTAATAGCCACTTATCAATGAGTGCAAACCATGTGTGTTTTTCTGTGATTGGGTTACCTCACTCAGGATGATATTTTCCATTTGCCTATGAATTTCATAAAGTCATTGTTTTTGATACCTGAGTAGTATTCCATTGTGTAGATGTACCAATATTTCTGTATCCATTACTCTGTTGAAGGGCATCTGTGTTCTTTCCAGCTTCTGGTTATTATAAATAAGGCTGCTATGAACATAGTGGATCATTTATCTTTGTTATATGTTGGGGCATTTTTTGAGTACATGCCCAAGAGAGGTATAGCTGGGTCCTTAGGTAGTTCAATGTCCAATTTTCTGAGGAATCTCCAGACTGATTTCCAGAATGGTTGAACCAGTCTGCACTCCAACCAACAATGGAGGAGTGTTCCTCTTTCTCCACATCCTCGCCAGTATCTGCTGTTGCCGTAGCTTTTGATCTTAGCCATTCTGACTGGTGTGAGGTAGAATCTCAGGGTTGTTTTGATTTGCATTTCCCTTATGACTAAAGAGGTTGAACATTTCTTTAGGTGTTTCTCAGCCATTCGGCATTCCTCAGCTGTGAATTCTTCATTTAGCTCTGAATCCCATTTTTAATAGGGTTAATTTTCTCCCTGCAGTCTAACTTCTTGCATTCTTTGTATATTTTGAATATAAGCCCTCTATTAGTTGTAGGATTGGTAAAGATCTTTTCCCAATCTCTTCATTGCCATTTTGTCCTAACAACAGTGTCCTTTGCCTTACAGAAGCTTTGTAGTTTTATGAGATTCCACTTGTTAATTCTTGATCTTAGAGCATAGGCTATTGGTGTTTTGTTCAGGAAATTTTCTCCAGTGCCCATGTGTTCGAGATTCTTCCCACTTTTTCTTCTATTAGTTTGAGTGTATCTGGTTTGATGTGGAGGTCCTTGATCCACTTGGACTTAAGCTTTGTACAGGGTGATAAGAATGGATCGATCTGCATTCTTCTACATGCCAACGTCCAGTTGAAGCAGCACCATTTGCTGAAAAGGCTATATTTTTTTCCAGTGCATGGTTTGTCTCTTTTGTCAAAAATCAAGTGACCACAGGTGTGTGGTTTCATATCTGGGTCTACAATCCTATTCCACTTGTCCACCTGTCTGTCTCTGTACCAATATCATACAGTTTTTATCATTATTGCTCTGTAATACTGCTTGAGTTCAGGAATAGTGATTCCCCCGGAAGTCCTTTTAATGTTGAGGATAGTTTTAGCTATCCTGGGTTTTTTGTTATTCCAGATGAATTTGCAAATTGTTCTGTCTAACTCTATGAAGAATTGGATTGGAATTTTGATGGGGATTGCATTGAATCTGTAGATCACTTTTCGTTAAATGGACATATTTACTATATTAATCCCGCTAATCCACGAGCATAGTAGATCTTTCCATCTTCTAAGATCTTCAATTTCTTTCTTCAGAGGCTTGAAATTCTTGTCATTCACTTCTTTCACTTGTTTGGTTAAAGTCACACTGAAGTATTTTATGATATTTGGGACTATTTTGAAGGGTGTCATTTCACTAATTCATTTCTTGGCTTGTTTCTCTTTTGTGTAGAGGAAGGTTATTCATTTATTTGACATAATTTTACACACAGCCACATTGCTGAAGGTGTTTATCAGGTTTAGTAATTCCCTGGTGGAACTTTTGGGATCACATAAATATACAATTATATTGTCTGCAAATAGTGATATTTTGACTTCTTCCTTTCCAATGTGCATCACTTTTATCCCCTTTTGTTGTCTGATTGCTCTGGCTAGAACTTTGAGAACTATATTGAATAAGTTGGGAGAGAGTGGGCAGCCTTGTCTCGTCCCTGATTTAGTGGGATTGCTTCAAGTTACTCTCCACTTAACTTTAAAATTAGCTACTGATTTACTGTATATGGCTTTTACTTTGTTTAGTTATGGGCCTTGAATTCCTGTTCTTTCCAGGACTTTTATCATGA
This sequence comes from Rattus rattus, assembly GCF_011064425.1. Lineage (NCBI taxonomy): Eukaryota > Metazoa > Chordata > Mammalia > Rodentia > Muridae > Rattus > Rattus rattus. Next base: position 87,309,317 of record NC_046154.1, read on the forward strand.
AGGGGTGTTGAATTTTGTCAAATGATTTCTCAGCATCTAATGAAATGATCATGTGGATTTTACCTTTCAGTTTGTTTATATAGTGGATTATGTTGATGGTTTTCCGTATATTAAACCATCCCAGCATCCCTGGAATGGAGCCTACTTGACCATGATGGAAGATTGTTTTGATGTACTTTTGGATTCGGTTTGCAAGAATTTTATTGAGTATCTTTGTGTCGATATTCATAAGGGAAATTGGTCTGAAGTTCTCTTTCTTTGTTGGGCCTTTGTGTGATTTAGGTATGAGAGTAATTGTGACTTCATAGAAGGAATTCGGTAGTGCTCCATCTGTTTCAATTTTGTAGAATAGTTTGGATAGTATTGGTATGAGGTTTCCTATGAAGGTCTGAAAGAATTCTGCACTAAAGCCATCTGGACCTGTGCTCTTTTTGGTTGGAAGACTTTTAATGACTGCTGCTATTTCATTAGGAGTTATGGGGTTGTTTAAATGGTTTATCTGTTCCTGATTTAACTTTGGTATCTGGTATCTGTCTAGGAAATTGTCCACTTCCTGCAGATTTTCAAGTTTTGTTGAATATAGGCTTTTGTAGTAAGATCTGATGATTTTTTGAATTTCCTCTGACTCTGTTGTTGTGACTCCCTTTTCATTTCTGATTTGTTAATTTGGACACACTCTCTGTGTCCTCTGGTTAGTCTGGTTAAGGGTTTATCTATCTTGTTGATTTTCTCAAAGAACTAACTATTGGTTTTGTTCATACTTTGCATAGTCCTTTTTGTTTCTATTTGGTTGATTTAACTTTGAGTTTGATTATTTCCTGACTTCTGCTCCTCCTGGGTGTGTTTGCTTCTTTTTGTCCTAGACCTTTTATGTGTGCTTTCAAGCTGCTGATATATATTCTTTCCTCTTTTTTTTCAGCAGGCACTCAGAGCTATGCGTTTTCCTCTTAGCACAGCTTTCATTGTGTCCCATAAGTTTGGGTATGTTGTACATTCATTTTCATTAAGTTCTAAGAAGTCTTTAATTTCTTTCTTCATTTCTTCCTTGACCAGCTTATCATTATGTAGAACATTGTTCGACTTCCATGTATATGTGGGCATTCATTTGTTATTTTTATTGAAGACCAGCTTTAGTCCGTGATGGTCTGATAGGATGCATGGGATTATTTCTATCTTCCGTTATCTGTTGAGGACTGTTTTATGACTGGTTACATGGTCAATTTTGGAGAAAATATCATGAGGTGGTGAGAAGAATGTATATGCATTTGTTTTAGGATAGAATGTTCTATAAATATCTGTTAAATCTATTTGGTTCATGACTTCTCTTAGTCTGTCTATGTCTCAGTTTAATTTCTTGTTCCATGATCTGTCCATTGATGAGAGTGGGGTGTTGAAATCTCCTACTATTATTGTGTGAGGTGCAATATGTTCTTTGAGCCTTAGTAAGTTTTATTTTATTTACGTAGGTACCCTTATATTTGAAGCATAGATATTAAAGATCAAGAGTTCTTCCTGGTGGATTTTTCCTTTGATGAATATGAAGTGTTCTTTCTTATCTTTTTTGATGACTTTTGTTTGAAAATCGATTTTATTCAATATTAGAATGGCTACTCCAGCTTGCTTCTTCAGATCATTTGCTTGGAAAGTTGTTTTCCAGCTTTTTACTCTGAGGTAGTGTCTGTCTTTGTCTTTGAGGTGTGTTTTCTGTAGGCAGCAAAATGTTGGGTCCTCATTGCATATCCAGTTTGTTAATCTGTGTCTTTTTATTGGGGAATTGAGTCCATTGATGTTGAGAGATATTAAGGAATAGTGATTGTTGCTTCATATTATATTTGTGTTTGGATGTGAGATTGTCTTCTTTTTGTTTTTTTTTTTGTTTGTTTGTTTATTTTTTTGTTTTTGGGGTTTTTTGGTTTTTTTTTGTTTTTTTTTTTTTTTTTTTTTGTTTTTTGTTTTTTTTGCAAAACGATTAGTTTCTTGCTTTTTCTAGGGTGTATCTTGCCTCCTTGTATAGGGCTTTACCATTTATTGTTCTTTTTAGGGCTGGATTTGAGGAAAGATATTGTATAAATTTGGGTTTGTCATGGAATATCTTGGTTTCTCCATCTGTATTAATTGAGAGTTTTGCTGGATAGAGTAGCCTGGGCTGGCATTTGTTTTCTCTTGTGGTCTGTATGACATCTGTCCAGGATCTTCTGGCTTTCATAGTCTCTGGTGAGAATTCTGATGTAATTCTGATAGGTCTGCCTTTATATGTTACTTGAACTTTTTCCCTTACTGCTTTTAATATTCTTTCTTTGTTTTGTGCATTTGGTGTTTTGACTATTATGTGATGGGAGGAGTTTCTTTTCTGGTCCAATCTATTTTGAGTTCTGTAGGCTTCCTGTATGATTATGAGCATCTCTTTCTTTAGGTTAGGGAAATTTTCTTCTATAATTTTGTTGAAGATGTTTTCTGGCCTTTTGATCTGGAACCCTTTACTCTCTTTTATTCATATTATTATTCTTAGGTTTGATCCTTTCATTGTTTCCTTAATTTTCTTGATACTTTGGGTTAGGACCTTTTTACACCTTGTATTTTCTTTGACAGGTATGTCAACATCTTCTAAGGTAACTTCTAAATCTCAAATTCTTTCTTTCCTCTGTTGTATTGTTAGTGATGTTCACATAAATAGCTCCTGTTCTCTTTCCTAAGTTGAAGAATCTATTTTGCTGATCTCAGGTTTCTGCAGTCCCTGAGATCCTTTCTTACATCTTTTATTATCCTATAGACATGCTGATATCTCTAGTTCCTGTTTGGTTACCTAGATTTTCCAGTTCCTGAATTTCCTCAGTTTGTGTTTTCTTTAATGCTTCTATTTCTATTTTCACATCTTGAACAATTTTCTTCATTTTTTTCTTCTATGGTACACTTTAAGACTAATGGGTTTATTGATTTCCTCCAATATTACTGTTTCTCTATGTGAATTTTATTGTATTCTTGGTACAGGATTCAAATCTAATAAGAAATGATTGTTTACCACTCACAAACAATCATGTCACTGGTGCATCATATAGGTACATCTTGCTTGGCTCTCTGTTAAAAAATGAAGTTTATTGTTGGGTGATGATTTTTATCCCCAGTGTCTCACATAGATATTTCCATCCCTATGAAAGCTAATAGGCTTCATGAAAGTTTTTTAGGTCAGTTCCAGTTTGATTCCTTTTTTCCCCACCTAAGGTAGTTTATGTTTCTTACTATAAGCACTTACCATCTAGTAAATATATCGCAATATAACTTCTACATTTTAATAAACTTAGGTCTAGAGAGCTAGTTTGACTTTTAAAATATCTGCTATTCTTACAGAAGACTTGGTTTTGATTTCTAGCTGGCACATGAGAGATCAATACCAGCTGCAACTGTACCTTCAGGAGATATGATGCCTTTTTCTGGCCTGGCCTCTAATGGCAACAGGAATAAATATGCTATACAAACATACTTGCAGCCAAAATTCTCAGAACATATAATAATATATTTTCTAAATTTAATAAACTTTGCTTCCTGGAGTAGATTCTAGTTGTTGAAAATCTATGTACAAAATGCATAGAAAAAAACAAGTAACTAAATTTTTCTTTCTTCTATCAAAGCCTTTCCATATATTTAATATCTGACTTGGTATGGAACTCTGAACATAATATTATTAATTAAATTTTAAATGTACGTTAAGGTTTATTCATGTACTAATGAGTCTTAACACCTCTAATTGACCAGATAAAGACTTTTTTTGTTTATTGATATTGTATTGCTTGCCTCAAAAATGAGACTCAATGCAAAAGTCAGGGGAAATTCATCTGTGTCACCTCAAAATTAACAATGTAACAGACAGGGGTAACAGGACTTGCCACATACTCATCTACAATCATTGTACATCTATCACAAGATTTGTGGGCTATGGAATCTTTCCTGTATCTGAAGTCTCAATTCATCAAAATCTTTACTACATCACATGGCTTATTCATACTGCCATTTTCTCTGCTACTATTTTGCACATTATCTTGATTTACTTTGGAAGTAGCCTGCCTTGAATTGGCTCAACACTTCCAGTGATTCCTGAAAAACTTCTCTAACCATTTGCAGTAACACTTTCTGCTTCTTATCAACAAAGCAATTTTAACTAAAATACATTCTGAATAAACAAAGTAATCTTAAGTGAAGTATATATGAATGTTAGAGAGAGGGAAAGAGAAGACAGAGGAGAGAACAACAGAAAGTAATTTCAACAAGAGGCATGAACATGCTTACTAACTCAGACCCCTGTCTTTCGATTATTTTAATCCTTCACAGAACAATTCATTGTGAATGGCTTACAGAGTCCAGTCTCGGTTCCATTAGGTGGAAATCTGGAACTCAGTTGTCAATTGTCTCCACCACAACAAGCAAAGCATATGGAAATTCGCTGGTTCCGGAATCGCTATACAGAGCCAATATACCTGTATAGGAATGGTAAAGACCTGCTTGGAGAAACTATCTCTAAATATGTTGAGAGGACTGAACTCGTAAAAGATGACATTGGAAGAGGTCGAGTAACCCTCAGGATCTTTAAAGTGACTGCTGATGATGCTGGGTCCTACCACTGCTTCTTCAAAGATGACAAATTCTATGAAGAACATATCATATTGGTCAATGTTGTAGGTAGGCATTGATTTTTCTGTGACTGCTGTGAATTCATGATTCAAAGAATATATAGTATGGAGAAGATGGAATATTCTTATTAATTCTAACTCTTATCACATGGATTTATTAATAAGATGATCAATACGCATTCAATTTTTAATTGGATGCTATGTAAGATCAAAACTGAAAATTACTATAGTACAGAAATTAGTTCAGGAAAAACTTTGTTATTACTAAATGTTAGATTTCAACTTATCATCAGATTCCTCTTGTTTTTCCTATTCTTTCAAATATTTGTGACAACACTTTAGTATTTTTCCAGATGAACTGAATTATAAAAATGTGCTTCTCACTAGAAATTTGGGTGTATGTGGAGGTATGGAAAATATGGTAGGGGTGATAACGGGGAAATTATCAGATTATATTGTATACAATTTTTCAGTAAAGTAAAAAAATTAGTCTTTCTGAAATAGGTTTTTGTTTTTTGGTTTCTGTCCAAATCACTTCTTTGTCTAATTAATTTTCCTAAATCTTTAAAGTTTTAACTCCAATTTTCACCATCCTCTGTTATAATGCTACATGTGAAGTATAGACAACTATATGTATTGTATAATTTTACTTGCTCTGAAATATTCTAAAGGAAAAAGAAATGGAGGGTTTAAAGAAACTGATCAAATCCCTATATGCAGGCACATATATAAAGGATTCTAGACCCAGATATTTAATCTTTATTGACTGTCATGTAACACTGAACCCTAAAGTTTAAAGTCAAAGACACAATGTAGCCCATTGTCATTTTTAGTAATAAGATGTAGCATAGAGCTATTATCTTAGCACAGATATAAAATAATCTAATAATCTTCTAGAGTCATTTTACTAGACAAATTAGTTTTGATATATTGCCTTAAATCTCCATAAATTCTTTTATTGACAATACATTACACAAGATTTATGTCTCAGAAGATATCCTATTTTCCGGCATGTTAATTTTTTCTAAATAAATATACTTTTCATAATATTAGTGTATTACCTGTTTTATATGAAACACATTTTATACAATTACCACCATGTAAAATACACAGAGTTTCAAGTAAAGTTACTGCATACTGTTTAAAATGAAACTCATTTTATAACCGATTTACAGGCACTCAAAAGTAATTAGTGACCAATGCTAAATTAAAAACATTAAATTATAATTTCTATGAGGTTTAATTATTTATTTCTTTATCATAATCCAAAATCAAAGCTTTTTCCATTACTTAATAAATACAAAAAATATTTAAAATTAATGAATAAACAAGTGAAACAGGTCTTTTCTCAGCTGACTTTAATTCATACATGATGCTTACTGAATATTATATTTTCCTAACTAGTTCTTTTAATTTTCATGAACTTCTTATTGCAACAAGATTCCTACAGTCTTTTGACTATTAATGGGTCTTTTGAAACTGGGATTAAAATTGAAAAGGGCTTTTATTCTTCTATCATGTCCTCTTCCATGTATACCTACAATAGTATTTACCTGTTTTGTTTTCTACCAGCAACAAGTTCAGACATACAGATTCTTATGCATGCCCCTAATACAAAAGGTGTAATGTTGGAATGTCATTCAAGAGGTTGGTTCCCAGAGCCTCACATGGAATGGAGAGACAGCAATGGAGTGCTCATTCCAGCTACATCAAAATCCCATTCACAAGATGAAAACAAAATCTTCACCATGAAAACATCTCTTCTGATTGAAGCCAAGTCTCACTGGAATGTCACCTGCTACATTCAAAACCCTGTAACTTACGAAGAAGAAAGTATAAGTGTTGTCCTACCAGGTAAAATGTGTTTTTTCTCCAATAATAGTCACTGTCACACATACATATTATTCTATTCTTCCTTGACTTGGTTTCTAATGTCTTATTTTCTCTTATTCTTACTCATTACTTAGTGTGGCATCTCTTAATTTCTTGGAGGTATTTATTTTTCACTCTGTATCCTTGACTATTATAATTTCCATTTCTGTCACTATGAGAAAATGTCACAATTATAAACAAGTTGGAGTTGGGGAAGAATCTACTTAGATTCTGTTAAATCATAGTTCACACCAAGGGAAGCCAGAACAGGAGCTAAAAGTAGGAATTTTGAGGCAGGAACTGAAGTAGAAATTCATGCTTGTTTAATTCACTGCTGTGTACTGGAATTTTATACTTTCAGATTTTTAGAACCAAATATTACCTTGACCTCTGCTTTCTATCACATTTATATTTTATTGCTTATTTTATCATTTATTCATAGAATAATAATGCTAGCTCTTCCTTAAAATATATACACTGGGTTGTCTGAGTCAGATAATAATAATGATATCAATTTAGTCACAATTTCTAAAAAGAAAAATAGGAGTCAAACATGATGATAAAAATAGAAAAAATGAGACATTGAGATAAATTCATCAGAATAATATTTGGTTCTCCTAAATCATCACACCATCTTTTCCTTCTTATTCATGTGTGAACTATGGTTTGTTAATGTAAAATAGTAACTTAAGACTCTCTTGTTTCTAACCTAGTCTATGATGGTATATCTTGAACAAAGAGATAGGATAATTTCCTTAAGCTATCATCTGTGTTTAATATCCTGAAATTGCTATCTACTTATATTTAAACATCTCCCAATATTTAACTCATCTGTTCCTTTGGTAACTATATGACCTCACCTCCTAATGTTTTCTACCTCTATCTTGTCTATTCACACATCATGTAGATGAGTTCTTACTAAAGATTTTTATCTAGCTGTCTCCTCTTCCAGCATATTATAAATTGAACTAACTTTCTTTATCCACATTAATTTCATATTCAAACCTTATATCATAAATATTAACTTGATAGCCAAGCTAGAGCATAGAAACTGCCTGCTTCCATGCATCAGCAAGATCCTGTTTTCATTACCATTTTAACACTACATCATTTTTATTATTTTTAAGTCTATTATGCAAGTGTCAGGTTATGATATTCTTTATTTATGTTATCTGTGTATTTTTCAAAAAAGTAAATCCTTGGTGATTTTATACACTAACCCACCTAATTGATTTAGACACTGAATACCATGTTATAACTAATGAAACAGTACTTCATGTTTGGATTAAATGAAACAAACAAACAAAAAATAGATTATAAGCATGCATTTGGTTTTCATCCATGAAAAAACTATATACTACCTGGAAGAGACTATTTAAAAGACTAAGTCCACTGATTTAGTAGAAAGATATATTTGTACAGGTGTGTGGGTATTCACCAATGTATATATAATCTATAGTACTTGTATATATTTATATAAGTAAGGAAAAAGTAAAGTATTTGTTAGCATATTTATAACTTTATTGAATAGCAAAAGGTATATTTTATAACATAGAAATACCAGATAAGTCCAGCATTTCTAACTAAGCATGTCTATCCCAAGGTTTCTCAGTGGTAATATTTGTGACTTTCTGTTTTAGGTGAACTATTTTCATGGAAAATTGTTTGGATCATGATTCTGAGTATATTATCAATTTTACTGATTACCTTTCAAATGACATACAGTATTAAAGAACATCTAATACATGGTAAGTAGGGTTCAGTCGTGGGGAACTTAAGTAGGAGTAAAAGAAGTAATTAAAAATAGCCACTCAATGTTTTACAAGTTAGTTTTTACATGAAGTCCTAAACTCCTGAATCTCATGTTATATATCTGTTGGTTTTCCTGGTGCAACTTCTCACAATGATTTTATTTTTGTAAAAAAAAAAAGAGAGTGTTGTCTTTATGCTAATAAAGTTCAAACCACATTTATCTGTGGTGATTGCCATCCAAGTTATGTATGTAATTCCCATGCTGCAGTAATCCTTTCAGAAATATAGATATCTACTTTCAAATCATCTAGGCACAAGTAAGTACTTTCTTAACCATAATCATGTAAACAATCCCAAATAAACTCATTGGATGTTGTTAGTGTAAACTATTACTTTACATATCATAAGGGAAAGGCTGAGTTGTTGAATGTAGTCTCTTTAATGTAAGTATGGAAATAAATTCCAAAAGCATAGTTAACTGTATATTGCAATATCTGAAATAAACCCTTATAACAGAAAAATCACAAGAAACCACTAGCAGCAGTCATAGGCCTTAAGCTAGTGTTGATAATAAAAAATAAAAACGAAATTTATCTGGAATTCCACAAAGAATTTATGCAAATTATAGTGGGATGATTAAAAAAAGTTGGACAGGACTAAAAGGTAGAACATGAAATTAAGGTCTTACGAGGATTGTATGCCCATAAATTTATAGGGTAGATAGATATCTATTATAACAGTCAGGTACACAGGCTAATAATCCTATGATCCACGAGAAAGTCCATGATGAAATTTATGGTGAAATATTAGATGCTCCCGTAAAAAATATTGATATATGTTATCAGAAGCAATCTCACATTTTGGCAATTGTTCAAGAACAGGACATAACAGGAACTGAGTTTCCAAATTTATAGAAGGAGCCACTGCTAAAATGTCAATAGTCCTACCCTGAAAATGGTTACCTCACAAGCATGAGGTGGCAGATCAATGGCCTTTGATGGAGGAAATAAAATAAAAGTTTAAACATCTGGTACTAGAACAGGTAGAATAAAAAAACATACAGATGAGTCTACCAGCCCATGGACGTCCCTTATGTTTGTTATGAAAAAGAAATAGGAAAAATTGAGAATATTAACAAGATTTTAGAACTGGGAATAGAGTAATTCAATGAATGTGCCCATTGCAACCAGGGAATACCCTTAACTTCTTATTTTCTAAGGTATGGTCTATGATAGTACTTGATTTAAATGACTGATATTTTACTATTTCTTTTTTTTTTCCTTGTACCTACCTAGAGCAATGTTGAGACTTTAAAAGGAAATCAGTGGAAAGGTTTTCTACAGAGAATGTAACTCTTTGTCAATATTTAACATAATAACAGCTAGAAATAATTTGTAGACAATTTCCTCAGTTCATTTTTTATCTTTACCAGATGATATTTTGTTGGTTGCTTCTCACACAGACATTTTAGAGAAAATGTTTAAGGAGATATAATGAATTCTGCCATGCTGGAGGTAAAAGACTAATGCATGAGATATATTTGGTGTCTATGAACAGATAAGTAGATAAGAATATATGAAATATGGTATGCATGCAGGGTGGATTTTAATTGAGCTATAAATAATAGAATTGTCATTTGTAAGGCATAAATTGAATGCAACAGAAAATTAATGTTTTATCTGATATAACTCAGAAATGCAGATATTGTGAGTTTTCTCTTTGAGGATTTGAGACTTTACATAGGTACAAAAAATTTTAAATATGACTGATGTTATTATAAAGAGAAGATTATCTGATAGGTAAAAAGAACCTGAATGGACAGGGAAACCAAATATATAATTGAGGAGAGTATGATAAGGCAATAGATTTGATATGTTTATGTGAAATTATCTTTAGTACAATTAATTGCTATTTGTGATGACTATGTGCCAAAAAATCAAAATCCTCAAAGTCATGCATATTCTTTGCCATAGTTCTGTCTTGCAAGATTACATTTAGACCCTCTAGATGCCCTCCAATTGGGGCAGAATGGCCATAAGCTGAGCAGTTGTGAATGAATGTTTCTATGTATCGTTACCCATTTTTCATCCCATATTAACCTCTTTTGCTGGTAGAGTTTCTGATGATGATATTTAACAAAACCTGGTGTTGCCTTTATGTTAATTGGGTTGAAATCACTTTAAAATTGGTGATCTCCATCCAAGTTTATGAAGGAGATGTAACCTGTGTATGTTAATGCCATGCTGCAGAGAAACAGTCAGCAATGTAGTTATCTATATTTTAATCATCCCTGCTCAAGCCAGTAACATTTTACCCATAATCATATGAACAACACCAAATAAACTCTTGTTCAACAATGTCAACTTACATGGAATCTTTGGTCTCTCACATGTACCTTATTGAAATGAATACGTTTTCTTCTGTCTATCTAGGAATATTTCAGAAGGTATTATCACCTACCCTTAACAAAAATCAAAGTGATCCTGATCAATCTGAAGGTAAGGCATTTGTGAAGACAAAACTCAATATTTATCCATTTTCCCATGTCATATGGAATGAAGACCTCTTTTTGTAACGACAATTATGTGTTTACTGTGGTGAGCTATCAACCATTAATGAGGGCTGACATATCTCCAAGTGGGGCTTCTTTTAGAAAAGATGTTCTGAGTGTTGAAATCTTTCTTCACATATTATCAGGTGGAATATCTTATTGGTGAATTGGTATGGAGATGCACCTTAAATGCATGGTCAATTATCTACTGCAATAACTGCAAGTAACATATATCACAGAAAATCATAAGAAACCACTTTTAGCAGTCACCCGTCTTTACTATGGATGATAAAACATAAAAAGTAGGCTTGTCAGCATTTCCAGAAAGCATTTTCTGATAGGATTGACTGATGGGAAAAACACAACAAAAAGCCAGAAAAGGGTTTTGGTGTTCTCAACACTAGTCAACTTATAGTTTCCCACATTTGGAAGGAGGGAACTGCTTAGAATTTTGCTAAGAAGCCCTCTTTTGCAATACAAATTTAGAACACACTGTCATTAAATAGCCAAATGAGATGGAAGAAGAATATAAGATAATCATTTTAGTATTCAGATCAATATTGAACTGGAGTTGGAAAAGGTGAGTTTGATCTCAAAAGGAGGGCCATGACCCAAAGGAACCAGAGAAGCTGAGGAAGCTGTTTATCAATTGTCTGAGCTTTGAAACCACAGATAATAGCTTAGAATATTTTGAGAAATGGGCCCACTTAGAGACTGTGTAGTAAGAAGAGATCCACAAACAAAATGTTCTAGAAGCTTTGATCTTATGACCTATTCTGTGCTGAAGAAGTGGATGCTGCAGTGTGTGCTCATACACACAAGATTGATGAGCCTGTAGTACAACCAAAGGACTCTGTTTCTTGAGAAGATTCTGTGAAGCCTGGTGCCCATTTAACAGTGAAGAAAATTTTTGTTGGTGGTTTTGAGGATACAGAAGAATATAATCTGGGAGACAACTTTAAAGAGTATGACAAGATTGAAACCATAAAAATTATTGAAGACAGGCAGAGTGGGAATAAAAGAGAGGATTTACTTTTGTAATTTTTGATGATCATGACTCAATTGATAAAATTGTTGTTCAGAAATACCACACTTTTAATGGGCATAATTCTGAAGTGAAAATGGCCCTTTCTAAACAAGAGATGTAGTCCACTGTATCACAGAGTGGTCATGGAGGTAGACCTGGCAACGTTATGTTTAGTGGAGGAAACGTTGGAGATGGCAGAGGAAACTTTTGTTGTGGAGAAAACTTTGGTGGAAGATGAGGCTAAGGTGGTGGAGGTAGTGGCAGTAAAAGTAGTTATGATGGTGATAATGTTGGCTATAATTAATTTGGAGATGATGGTGGTAACTATGGTGGTGGTCATGGTTATAGTAGTAGAGGAGGTTATGGACGTAGTGGACCAGTGTATGGAAACCAAGGTGGTAGGTATGGTGGTGGAGGAGAGGATATGATGGTTATCATGAAGGAGGAAATTTTGGTGGAAGTAACTATGGTGATGGTGGTAACTATAATGACTTTGGAAACTATAGTGGGAAGCACCCATCAAATTATGGACCCATGAAGGAGAAGCAGTATTGGTGGAAGAAGCTTAGGCAGTCCCTATGGTGGTGGCTATGGATCTGGAAGTGGAAGTGCTATATATAGTAGCAGAAGGTTTTAAAATAAAACAGAAACAGCTACAGTTCTTAGCAGGAGAGAGAGCAAGGAGTTGTCAGGAAAGCTGCAGGTTACTAGAGGCGATTGCCCCAGATGCATTAGAGGAACTGTAAAAATCTACCACAGAAGGAACAATGATCCATAGTCAGGAAAGTTTCTGTGGCATAAACAGGAAAGCCCTCTTGTTCAGGACCATCATAGCCACAGTTTGCAAAAAGTGTAGCTATTGATTAATGCAATGTAGTTTCAATTAGATGTACATTCCTGAGGTCCTTTATCTGTTTGTTATAGCTTTGTCTTACTTTTCCTTGTCATTACATCAGGTATATTACACTATAGTAGTACTAGAAATTAAAAAAAATAAGCAATTTTTAACTTTAATAAAAAGAATTACAGATCAAATATGATTTTCAATATCAGGACTAGAAAGGCAAAGAAATTATAATATTTAGGAAATATTATGTATCTGAACTGTTGAAAATTGGGAAGACTTTAAAATAAAAGTTGTGGGTCCACATTCTTCCTTAGGGCTGTGGTGCACAAACATGAGGCACTAGGTTGCATCCCACCCTCTCTCCCATGTTTAGGCTCCCTTAGGTTGTGCCAACATCTAGTGATGGGTGGCAGAACTCAGCCTATGATGAGGACCCCAGCCCGGGTTAGGAAATGCTCAGGTAGGGCTGGTGCCTGGGATCCCAAACTCCTGGACATCCAGATGCCACTGGGAACCCTGAGGAGTTGAGGACAAAGGGAACAACAGGTCAGCAGAGAGCACAAGTGAGGTGGAGAATCTGACTTAGATCAGGGGTAACTGTTTGAGCACAGGGCCCTCCCTTTCTCTATCGGTGTTCCCCTCCCCATCCTTTCCCCATTACCATCCTCCCCCAACAATCACATTCACTGGGGGTTCAGTCTTGGCAGGACCAAGGGCTTCCCCTTCCACTGGTGCTCTTACTAGGCTATTCATTGCTATGCATGCAGTTGAAGTCCAGGGTCAGTCCATGTATAGTCTTTGGGTAGTGGCTTGGTCCCTGGAGGCTCTGGTTGGTTGGCATTGTTGTTCATATGGGGTCTTTCTCCACATCCTCGCCAGCATCTGCTGTTACTTGAGTTTTTTATCTTAGCCATTCTGACTGGTATGAGGTGGAATCTCAGGGTTGTTTTGATTTGCATTTCTCTGATGACTAAAGATGTTGAAAATTTCTTTAGGTGCTTTTCTGCCATTTGATAATCCTCAGCTGAGAATGTTTTATTTAGTTCTTTACCCCATTTATAATAGGGTTATTTGGCTCTCTGGGTCTAAGTTCTTGAGTTCTTTGTATATTTTTGATATTAGCCCTCTACCAGATGTAGGATTGGTAAAGATCTTTCCCCAATCTCTTGGTTGCTGTTTTCTCCTAACGACAGTGTCTTTTGCTTTACAGAAGCTTTGCAGTTTTATGAGGTCCCATTTGTTGAGTCTTGATCTTAGAGCATGAGCCATTGTTGTTTTGTTCAGGAAACTTTCCCCAGTGCCCATGCATTCAAGACTGTTCCCCACTTTTTCTTCTATTAGTTTGAGTATATTTGGTTAGATGTGGAGGTCCTTGATCCACTTGGATTGAATCTTTGTACATGGTGATAAGAATATATCGATTTGCATTCTTCTCCATGCTGACCTCCAGTTCAACCAGCACCATTTGTTGAAAATGCTATCTTTCTTCCATTGGATGGTTTTAGCTCCTTTGTTAAAGATCAAGTGTCTATAGGTGTTTTTGTTCATTTTTTGTTCTTCAATTCTGTTCCACTGATCTATCTGCCTGACTCTGTGCCAATACCATGCAGTTTTTATGACTATTGCTCTGTAATACTACGTGAAGCCAGGAATGGTGATTCCCCCAGAAATTCTTTTATTGTTGAGTATAGTTTTTGCTATCCTAGGTTTTTTTGTATTCTAAATCAATTTTTATATTGCTCTTTCTATCCCTATGAAGAATTGAGTAGGAATTTTGATGGGGATTGCATTGAATCTGTAGATTGCTTTTGGCAAAAAAGCCATCTACTATATTAAACCTGTCAATCCATGAGCATGGAAGATCTTTCCATCTTCTAAGATATTCCTCACTTTCTTTCTTCAGAGGTTTGAAGTTCTTGTCATACAGATCTTTCACTTCCTTGGTTAAAGTCACACCAAGATATTTTATATTATTTGGGACTATTGAGAATGGTGTCATCTCCTTAATTTCTTTCTCAGCCTGTTTATCCTTTGAGTAGAGGAAGGCTACTGATTTATTTGAGTTAATTTTATACCCTGACACATTGCTGAAGTTGTTTATCAGGTTAAGTAGTTCTCTGGTGGAACTTTTGGGGTCACTTAATTATCCTACCATATCATCTGCAAATAGTGATATTTTGATTTCTTCCCTTCCTATATGTATCCCTTTGGTCGCCTTTCACTGTCTGATTGTGCTGTCTATGACTTCCAGTACTATATTGAACAAGTAGGGAGAGAGTGGCAGCCTTGTCTAGTCCCTGATTCTATTGGGATTGCTTCAAATTTCTCTCCATTTAGTTTGGTGTTAGCTACTGGTTTGCTGTATATTGCCTTTACTGTGTTTAAATATGGGCCTTGAATTCCTGAGCTTTCCAGGACTTTTATCATGGAGGGGTATTGAATTTTGTCAAATGCTTTCTCAGCATCTAATGAAATGACCATGTGGTTCTTTTCTTTGAGTTTGTTTATATAGTGGATTATATTGAAGGATTTTCATATATTAAACCATTCCTGCATCCCTGGGATGAAGCCTACTTGATCATGATGGATAATCCTTTGATGTGTTTTTGGATTTAGTTTGCAAGAATTTTATTGAATATTTTTGCATCAATATTCATAAGGGAAATTGAGCTGAAGCACTCTTTCTTTATTGGGTCTTTGTGTGGTTTAGGTATAAAAGCATTTGTGGCTTCATAGAAGGAATTTGGTTGTGCTTCATCTGTTTCAGTTTTGTGGAATAGTGTGGACAGTATTGGTATAGTACATTCTTCTATGAAGGTCTGATAGAATTCTGCACTGAACCCGTCTGGACCTGGGCTCTTTTTGGTTGGGGGACTTTTAATAACTGTTTCTATTTCTTTAGGAGTTATGGGGTTGTTTAGATCACTTATTTGTTCCTGATTTACCTTTGGTACCTGGTATCTGTCTAGAAAATTGTCCAGATTCTGTTTCTCCAGATTTTGCAGTTTTTTTGAATATAGGCTTTTGTAGTAGAATCTGATGATTTTTTTTAATTTCTTCAGATTCTGTTGTTATGTCTCCCTTTCTATTTCTGATTTTTTAAATTTCAATACACACTCTGTGACCTGTAGTTAGTCTGGCTAATGGTTTATCTTTCTTGTTGATGTTCTCAAAGAACCAGCTCCTGGTTTTGTTGATTCTTTGTATAGTCCTTATTGTTTCTACTTGGTTGTGTTCAGCTCTAAGTTTGATTATTTCCTGCCTTCTACTCCTCTTGGGTTTATTTATTTCTTTTTGTTCTAGAGCTTTTAGGTGTGCTGTCAAGATGCTGACATATTCTCTCTCCTGTTTCTTTTTGCAGACACTCAGAGCTATGCGTTTTCCTCTTAATATCACTTCCATTGTGTTTCATAAGTTTGGGAATGGTGTATCTTCATTTTTTAATTCTAAGAAGTCTTTAATTTCTTTCTTTATTCCTTCCTTGACCAAGCTGTCATTGAGTAGAGCATTGTTCAGCTTCCATGTATATGTGGGCTTTCTGTCATTATTGTTGTTATTGATGACTGGTATTAGTGTGGGGTGATCTGATAGGATGCATGGGATAATTTCTATCTTCCTGTATCTGTTGAGGCCTGTTTTGTGATGGATTATATGGTCAATTTTGTAGAAGATTCCATGAGGTGCTGAGAAGAAGGTATATCCTTTTGTTTTAGGATGTTCTATAATATCTGTTCAATCCATTTGGTTGATAACTTCTGTTAATTTCTCTACATCTCTGTTTAATTTCTCTTTCCATGATCTGTCCAGTGATGAGAGTGGGGTGTTGAAATCTCCTACTATTATCATGTGAGGTGCAATGTGTGCTTTGAGCTTTAGTAAGGGTTCTTTTATGAATGGAGGTGCCCTTGTATTTGGAGCATAGGTATTTAGAATTGAGAGTTCATCTTGGAGGATTTTTTTTGATGAATATGAAGTTTCCTTCCTTATCTTTTTTAATGACTTTTGGTTTAAAGTCAATTTTATTTGATATTAGAATGGCAACTCCAGCTTGTTTCTTTGGGCCATTTGCTTGGAAAGTTGTTTTCTAGCCATTTACTCTGAGGTAGTGTCTGTCTTTGTCTGTGAGGTGTGTTTCCTCCATGCAGCAAAATGCTTTGTCCTCTTTTGTGTCCATTCTGTTAGTCTATGTCTTTTTTTTTTTTTTGCAGAATTGAGTCCATTGATGTTGAGAGATATTAAGTAATAATGATTGTTGCTTCCTGTTATTTTCATTGTTAGGTGGAATTATGTTTGTTTGTCTCTCTTTTGGTTTCATTGCTAGGAAAATATATTCTTGCTTTCTGTATGGTGTAGTTTCTCTCCTTGTGTTTGAGTTTTCCATTCATTATCTTTTGTATGGCTGGATTTGTAGAAAGATATTATGTAAATTTGGTTTTGTCATAGAATATCTTGGTTTCTCCATCTATGTTAATTGAAAATTTTGCTGGATACAGTAACTTGGGCTGGCATATGTGTTCTCTTTTCGAACTCTATGAACAATTGAGTTGGAATTTTTATGGGGATTTCATTGAATCTGTAGATTGCCTTTGACAAAAAGGCCATTCTTACTAAATTAATCCTGTAAATCCATAAGCATGGAAGGTATTTCCATCTAATTATTATTATTATTATTATTATTATTATTATTATTATTATTATTATTATTATTATCTTTTTTACACTCCAGTTGTTATGCCCCTTCAGTTATGCCCTCCAACATTTCCTCTTCCCGTTCCTCCTCCACTCTATCTCCAAGAGGATGTCCATACCCCTTAACAACACACCTCCTCCTCCACCTGATCCAG
Source organism: Rattus rattus (assembly GCF_011064425.1). Taxonomy (NCBI): domain Eukaryota; kingdom Metazoa; phylum Chordata; class Mammalia; order Rodentia; family Muridae; genus Rattus; species Rattus rattus. Next base: position 87,326,832 of record NC_046154.1, read on the forward strand.
CCACCTCTCCCAATCCCCTGGGTTCTCAAATCACTCTAGTGTTAGGTTTGTTTTCTCATGGATGCCAGACCAGGCAGTCCTCTGCTCTACATATTTCAGAGCCTCATACCAGCTAGTTGACCTGGTCTTGTTGGTGACTGAGTGTCTGAGAAATATTAGGGTCCAGGTTAATTGAGACTGCTTGTCTTCCTATAGGGCTATCCTCCTCCATAATTTCTTCTAGTCTTTTTCTTTTTAAACCACAGGGGTCTCAGGCATAATTTCATTTGTTGAGTGTAAGCATTTGCATCTGTCTCATTCAGCTGTTTGTTGGGCCCCTTGGGAAGCAGTCATGCTAGGCTCTTATTTGTAAGCGCACCTAGCATCAATAATATTATCAGGACTTGGATCCCTCCCTTGAGATGGATCACAGTTTGTCCCAATCAATGGATCTCCTTTACCAAAATATTTTCTCCATTTTTGTCCCTACAGTTCTTTTAGACAGGAACAATTTTGGGTCAGAGTTTTTGACTGTGGGATAGCAACCCCATCCTTCTACTTGATGCCCTATCTCTCTAATCTAGGTAGACTCTACAAGTTCCCTATCTCTGCTGTTGGGCATTTCATTTACAGTCCCTCCCTTTGAGTCCTGAGAGTCTCTCACCTTCCAAGTCTCTGGTACTTTATAGAGCCCCCCCCCACCTCCTACCTCTAGAGGTTGCTTGTTTCCATTCATTCTGCTGGCCATCAGGGCTTTACTCCTGCCCCCTTTACTACCTGATCATATTCCCCTGTAAGCTTTCCCTTACAACTCCCACTCAGGTCTCTCCCTTTCTCTTCAGCCCCATTCCACCCCCACGATCACTTTCTTTACCCTCCCAAGTGAGATAGAATCATTCTCACTTGGACCCTTCCTCTTGTTAATCTTTAGTTCTGTGGATTGTATCCTGTGTATCCTGTGCATTTGGGGCTAACATTCACTTATTAGTGAGCACATACCATACATGTTCTTTTGGATCTGATTTAGCTAGCTTCAGCCATTTGCCTGTAAAACTCATGATTTCCTCTGCCTTAAAAGTTGAACACTATTCCATTGTATAAATGAAGTACATTTTCTGTATCCAAATTAACAAAAATCAGAAATGAAAAGGGAGATATATCAACAGAAACTCAGAACATTCAAAAAATTATTATATCCAACTGCAAAAGCTTATGGTCAACAAAACTAGAAAATATAGATGAGCTGTATTATTTTCTAGACAGATACAATGAAAAAAATTAAATAAAAACCAGGTAAACTATATAAATATACCAATATCACTAAGGAAACAGAAGATATCATTAAAAACCTGCCATCTTTAAAAAAAGCCCAGAGTCAGATGGCTTTAGTGCAGAATTCTATTATATCTTAAAAGAAAAGCTAATACCAACATGCCTCAAACTATTCCATAAGTCAGAACAGAAAGAACACTACCTAATTCATTCTATTAAGCCACAATTACCCTGCTACCTAAACTACAAAGGCCCAATAACAAAAAAAATCTCAGTGGGGATCTAGCTCAGTGGTAGAGCGCTTGCCTAGGAAGCGCAAGGCCCTGGGTTCGGTCCCCAGGTCCGAAAAAAAAAAAATCTCAGACAATTTTCCTTATGAGTGTCAATGCAAAAGACCCAATAAAATTCCAGCAAACCGAATTCAAAAACATATTAAAACCATCCTTCACCACGATCAAGTCAGCTTCATACCAGGGATGCAAGGTTGGTTCAGTATATGAAAATTCATTAATGTACTACTATATAAACAAACTCAAAGAAGAAAATCACATGGCCATCTCATTAGATGCTGAAAAAGACTTTCACAAATTACATCACTCCTTCATGTTAAAAGTATTAGAAAAGTAGAAATTCAAGCCCCAAATAATTTTAGTTATTTTATTCATGTACATTTCAAATATTGTCCCCTTTCCTGGTCTCCCCTTTGCAAACCCTTCATCCCATTCCCTTACTCTTTGCATCTGTGAGTGTTCCTCCACCTACCCATGCACTTTCTCCTCACTACACTAGCATGTCTCTACTCTGGGTCATCAAGCCACAGCAGAGCCAAGGGCCTCCCCTCCCATGGAAGCTAGATAAAGCAATCCTATGCTACATATATAGCTGGAGCCATGGATCCCTCCATTAACACTATTTGGTTGGACTGGTGGTTTAATCCCTGGGATCTCTGAGAGTCCAGTTAGTTGACATTGTTGTTCTTAAATCAAGGTTGCAATTTGTTTCAGCTCCTTCAGTTCTTCCCCTAACTCCTCCATTTGTGTCCCAGAGCTCAGTCCAATGGTTGGTTGTTAGCATCTACATCTGTATTAATCAGGTGCTGGCATAGCCTCTTAGGGAACAGATATACCTGTCAGCAAGCATTTCTTGACATCAGCAATGGTCTTGGGATCTGCTGTCTGCAGATAGGATGGATCCCAAGGTGGGGCAGTCACTAGATGGCCTTTCCTTCAGTCTCTACCCCAGTTTTTGTCCCTGCATTTTCTTTAGAAAGGAAGAATTCTGGGTTAAATTTTGAGATGGGTGGGTGTCCCCATCCTTCAGTCTCCCCTTTGTTGTGTATTTAGGTTAATGTCATCCTGGTTGAGTCCTGGGAACCTCTTACTTCCCTTGCACCTGGGACATTCTAGTGGCTATCCCCAGTTGCCTACCCCTAGTGCTTCATATTTTGGTTCATTTCCCTGACCCTATGTACTTCTATCCAGTCTCTTCCCATACCTGATGCTGGCCATGCTTTTTCCTCCTCCTAACTCCTTCTCTTTACTTTCCAAGATTATTTTGTTCATCCTTCTAAGTTGGTTTGAACCATCCATACTTTGGTCTACTTCTTATTAAGTTTCATGTGGTCTATGAGTTGTATCCTGGATATTCTGCACTTTTGGGCTAATACCACTTAGCAGTGAGTACATATCATGTGTGTTCTTTTGTGTCTCAGTTACCTCACTCAGGATGATATTTTCTAGTTCCATCCAGTTGCCTGTAAATTTCATGAAGGCATTGTTTTTAATAGCTGAGCAGTACTCTATTTTGTAAATCTACCACATTTTCTATATCTATTTTTATTTGCTGAGAAGATCTTATTGTAGAAAGACCTGAGACTTCTGTGCATCTCTGTCTTATGTTTGGGTTGCAGCTGGCAGCCTATGCATTAATCTTAGGCAGCCTATAATGCAAGCAGTCAGGAGAGCGGGTCTTGCTGTCCCTGGTCTTGTTGACACATGGGTAATACAAAAAAGCAAGCATAGGAGGGCTGGCTGCAGCGAGGTAGAGGGTTTGACAGTGGCCAGAGGGGTGAAGAAGAAGTCCACATAAGATTGCTATGCCTCTGAGAATGTTTTGGAAAATTAGCTGCCATTTTTTTTCTGCTCTTGATCTTCAACTGTGAAGACTTCATCTCAGTTAGCCATGTACCCAGGATCCTTGGTTCCTCTCTCAGGCTCAGGGAACTGTGTTGTGGGACTAGTACTACTGTGTGTCTTACCTCAGGGCTTCAGTGCTGCCTCTGGTTGCCAAAGGTTGCTTGGGGCTTTAGAGGGAGCTTCTCAGTTAATTTTTTGTAGACTGCTTAGACTCTCTTTAACTTCTACCTTGCTACAGCTTTAGAGAATAAAATCAGTTGTTTATATGGGGAGGGGGGACTTTTACCTCAGGTTAGTTTGGTTCTAACCATGAAGTAAGATAAACCAATTTGTTGCAGGAAATTTGAACCCTAATAAGCTAATAAAAGATATTTTGATTACAAGCCATATGACTAGATTGGGCAAATCTCGTGCTGCACTAACTTATTCGAAGCTACAAGACCACTTGCTACTTGCATTTCCTCTCATGGGCTCTAGTTCATTTCAGTTTGCTCCTAGTCTTCTTCTGTCCTCTCCTCCTCCCTCTACCTGCCCTCCACATCCAAGCCTTCAGTTCCACCTTTCTTCTACACATCCATTGTGGGCCTGTGTATTAGAGGCTTTCCACAGAGATCTATGACCTGACAAGGGGGAGAGAACTTGAGCAGAGAGGGGAAATTTCCTCTGTTGCCTCCACCGCTGGTGCTGCCCCACCTCCATCTCTGCTGAGCCAAGATATTGGGCTGGGTTGAGCCAGCAGGAGGATGACAAGCCAGTGAGGGGTGCAGGGGAGCTTCTTGTGGTAATTTTGGGAGAGCAGATATCTTCCCCAAGCAGCAGTATTATAGCTCCCATGACAGAAACTCTCAGATGATGGAGTAATTCTTGCACATCTCTATTCCTTCTGGATAGAATTATTATATACAGTTTTGGGATGGGTCAGGGTCTGACAGTAGGTGCTTCCTATTGGCTTGGTCTGAGAGCTTGGTGATACCTTATCTACATGTGCAAGGGTTTGGAGTATTGCTCCTACCTGACTGACGGACACAAAGCTATCTACAGGTGGCCGGGGAGGGGGAGGCAGGGGGGCTGTAGCTACATGACAGGGACCTTGTTTCCTGGGGGTTTAGTGAAATGTCTGCCATCCCTTAGGATAACCTGGGTTTCAAATATCAGCTCAACCAGGAACAGGGAAACCTTTCACAGGCTCTAACATATTATTGACTGGTTAAAATGAGGCAAAGGTTCATGTGGCATCACCTGAGTACAATATCCTCTGCTCACTGGGGTCAACCCTTCTTGAGGAACCCGTATTAACATTAGAATACAAAAGCATCATACCATCCCACTACAAAATGTATTTGATGGCTCTGTATGATTTGCATTGTTATTGAGATTAAGTTCTTAAAAAGCTAATGAAATCAAGACAGCATTTGATGTCTGTGAATTTATAAGTAGATAAAAATATATGGGAATATGTGCACATGTATGATGGAGTTTAATTCAGGTATAAATAATATAATTGTCATTTGTAGGGCATAAAGTGAATGTAACAGAAAATTAATATTTTAATTGATATAACTCAGAGATATAGATCTCATGATCCTTTCACTTTGTGGATTGGAAAGTTTACATAGATGTGGAGGAAATTTTTATATATTTGTGATATTAATTTAAAAACAATATCATCAGGAGGTAAAGAGAACTGGAAGAGATGACATTATCAGAGGAGGGGTACGGTTTGGCAAATCACTGTGATTTTGTTTCCTTATCTGAAATAAATTTATCACTATATTTGATATATGTTTGCCAATAAAAATTAAAAACCTTAAACTCACGTATATTCCTTAAATCATTCTCTCTCATCAGAGCCCATCTATTTGCTCTAGATGTCTCTTAATGGAGGCAGTATGCCCATTCTCTAAGCAGTTGGGAATGAATGTTTCTGAAAGTCTTTACCCATTTTCATCCTATATCCTCTGCTTGTTCAAGTAGAGCTGCTGACAATGCTGTTTTTAAAAGCTAGTGTTCCTCCATGTGTACTCATTGGTTGGTGGTCTGTGAAAGCTCATTTCCCCAATGTAGGGAAATGCCAGTGTGGGGAGGAGGGTGGGAGTGGGTGGGTAGAAGTGGGAGCATCTTCATAGAAGTAGGGGAGATAGGGAGGGATGAGAGAGGGGGAAAAGAGGATAACATTTGAAATGTAAATATATACAATATCCAATAAAAATAAAAATTTAAAAAGCTGGTGTTGCCTTTACATTAATCAAGTTGAAACCACTTTACCAAGGTGATTCTCATTCAAGTTTATGAAGAAGCTTTAAGATGTAACTTGTTTATGTCAATACCCATGCTGCAGAGACGTATTCAGCAATATAACTATTTACATTTTAATTATCCAGGCTCAAGTCAGTAACCTTTTAACCACAATTATTTGTGCAATACCAAATAAACTCTTTTTTTTATCTTTATTAACTTGAGTATTTCTTATTTACATTTCGATTTTTATTCCCTTTCCTGGGTTCCAGGCCAACATCCCCGTAACTCCTCCCCATCCCCTTATATATTGATGTTCCCCTCCCCATCCTCTCCCCATTACCGCCCTCCCCACAACAATCACGTTCACTGGGGGTTCAGTCTTGGCAGGACCAAGGGCTTCCCCTTCCACTGGTGCTCTTACTAGGCTATTCATTGCTACCTATGAGGTTGGAGCCCAGGGTCAGTCCATGTATGATCTTTGGGTAGTGGCTTAGTCCCTGGAAGCTCTGGTTGCTTGGCATTGTTGTTCATATAGTGTCTCGAGCCCCTTCAAGCTCTTCCAGTCCTTTCTCTTTTCCTTCAACGGGGTCCCCTTCTCAGTTCAGTGGTTTGTTGCCGGCATTTGCCTATGTATTTGCTGTATTCTGGCTGTGTCTCTCAGGAGAGATCTACATCTGGTTCCTGTCGACCTGCACTTCTTTGCTTCATCCATCTTATCTAATTGGGTGGCTGTATATAAATTCTTTGGTTCACCAATGTCGGCTTGCATGAAATCTTGGTCTCTCATGGGTACCTGGTAAAGAGAATGGGGACTGCAAGGAGTCAGGATCAGTGACCTGCAGGTCTGGGCTGATCTTAGGCTAGGGGGAATGGGAATCCAGATTAGCTCAGGGATGAATGTTCAAAGCACAGAGGGGCCTTCTTTGGGAAACTTAGGCTGTGCCACTTTTTTCTTGATTAAAAGATGGCCTGTGTTTCTCTAAACTGTTTATGTATCATAGAAAATTGTGTATACAACTTACTCAGGGTAGACCAGTTGTTAACTACCTTTTTTCAGGAAAGAAGGTCTTGGAAGGGTAATTTATTGACTTAACACAGTTGGTCTATATCCTTCAATAGCGTGAAGAACTCTGCAATGTATGTTACATGACTACTTATCATGTTCCTCATACAGGATGTTGAGGTGCAGGACAGGAACCAGTTCAGAATAGATACAAAGCTTACTATTCTCAGATATGATAATTACTGGGTTTCTGAATCTGCTGAACCTTCCCAGTATTTGTCTGATGACACAGATCCACTTTACCTTCATCTCCTCCTTTTTCTTTTTTTTAAAGGGCAGGTGTCATTGGAACAACTGTTACGTATGGTGTTTGTAGTAAAATTTTGGGTAGGCTAGGAAGTGAATATTAAAATAAACCAGATCATAATCCAGAGGGGTGTAGGCTATGAAAACAAGGGGTTATTGAACCAATTTATTTGTTTATTTGACTAAAATTGAGAGTGGGATTGTACAGAGTTTGTGAGGATATTATCATTGATTTCAAACATTAATTTATCTATATAGACGTAATCTTTTTCTTATTATCATGTAAGTTTTCCTAAGTTTAGTAGCCATCAGCCTCTGGTAAGACAGTTTATCTATCACTGGAAGGTCTCAAGGCTGTCATCTGCGAGTTTCAGCATCTCTTCTCAAAAGTCTTAAGTCAGATGAAATATCTAGACAAAGGCAGATTCTTGGACCCTCAGAGGTCCAAGGAAATTGTGAGTCAGTCTCTGTCTGGCCTGTGGGAGCAAGGCTGTCTTTTTATTTTTGGTAGAGCTAAACCTGTAGAATAATCATAACAGGAATAGAAACTCAGGAGCAGGATGTCTGTACAGGGAGATTATGTATGTATGAAGCCTGTAATAGTTGAATTGGGATCACATAGGTGGTTCATTGTTATAGCCCTAGAAAAGGGCAAAGGTGTTTGACAAAGTGTAGCCCTGGAAGGAATCTTTAGGTGAGGAGCTATCAGTGTTGTTTTAAGGAAATCAGAAGGAAGAGGTGGAGATTTATCTGTACTAGATAGCCTAGAAAGAAAATATAATGTTAATTATGTATCTGGGAAGGCAGAAATAGCTTGTCTGTAAAAAGAAATGAGTTAAAGTATATAGAATTATTTTATTAGTTAAGAATTAAATAATGCTTATTAACTTTGTTAGTTGGATCTGTTAGTTTAATTTTTGTAGCTTAAAAGAAATTTTATATAAATTGAAATTTTTAGAACAATTTTAGGTTAAGAAACATGAACATTGTTTCACAGGCTCCTGTTAGACAGGAAAATAAATATTTAAATAAAGACATATTAAATTTTTGGATTGAAGGGCATAAACATTGTTTTAGGAGTTCCTGTTAGGGAGAAGAACATACAATTAAACAAAAGGCATGAGCATTTTGGAGTTAAAGGGTTAGATGTGTTTTCTTTTTTAATTCTCAGCACTAAGATCTCTGCTATTGTGTTTTGCTGGTGGGGGCTCTTTTCACCTAAGTGAAGGGGGAGGAGCCTGCTCTATCCTATCTCAATAGTTGGCCATTTGTTCTAGCAGTTTCCTGTTTTGTATTTGTGTGTGTGTGTCTGTGTGTTTGTGTGTATCTGTGTGTATCTGTGTGTGTTTTGGCTGGTATTTGCAGAGTGTAGGAGTGTGTTGGTTTTTGTAAGCATTAAAAGTAGAGCTAAAAGTGAAAAAGCATTGTTGCTTGTAAGTTCCATATCCACAGGGACAAGGTAGGCATACAGATCAGAAAAGAAACTTCACTCACTTGTCTTCTTTTTTCTTTGACTCTGGGAATATCATTGGGCAGGTTAGATGCTCAGATTTCATTAACAATTCAAAAGCCAGTAAAATAGAAAAGAAAGAAAGAAAGAAAGAAAGAAAGAAAGAAAGAAAGAAAGAAAGAAAGAAAGAAAGAAAGAGACACTTAGATACCTGAACTCTGGATGAAAGAGAGACACACATAGATAGATGAATTCTTAGGGAGAGGGATAAGGCTACATCATAAATTTATTGTTACTTTTCTTTTTATATCTAATTGTAATAATAAATAACATAGTTTCAAAAATATTTCTATATTTAATGAATTCATATTAAGTTTCAAGAAATAGTTCATTTCACATTTCTACAAGGCTTAAGAATTGGCAAATGAATTGTGTACCTGTCTTTCCATTCAGACTACTACCTGACAACTTTCATTAACTGTTTTCAAGCCCTATAAATCAATTAAGAGTTTAAAGCAGTATTTTTTATGTAATAAGTTAGCATGGTTTTGTCAAGAAGAAAATCATCTGTCTTGTGTCTTTCCTTTTTAAATCCAGCACAGATAAAATATTTCATCATTTATTTTCTGTCCTTGTGCATAAAATAAACTAACTGCCCATTGCTATTTTAGGACATTTAGTGACTAAATAGTGGCCTCATTTCTAATCTACACAGAATGTTACCCTTGATCCTAATTCATTCCAAGACTGCTTTCTTTTGCTAGTGCAATTAGCATGAGACACATGAAGATGGGCAGAGCTCTATCTGCAGCTTTTATTCTATAGGAGGTTTGAGATCACTACTATCAATGTAGGAGTACTGTAAGAACATTGTAGGGGATTATGAATTGAAACTTGATGCATTATTGCTTCTAAGTACATCTACATATTGAGTCTGCAGGAATTCTGCCCAATAGGGAGGGTTGAGAACCAGGAAGAATTGAGATATGTAATCGTGGCAGGAAAGGTATATCAGCAGCAAGTAGCAATATTGGGATGGAGTTTTAGGGGATCTGGCATCTCAGAGGAGACCCATCATAGTCATGGAAAGTGGTGGGCTATCTCAAGAAAACATACTTGCTTGCCTTTCCTAGATGGCTTCTGATATAAGGCTAAACCATAGTGCAAGTGTTTTATAAATTTGCAAAAGCAACCATGAAAACAACAGTTGGGGTGTTTCTTGCAAGCCAAAATATGGAACTAAAAAATGATCAAAAAGTCACTGCTAGGAGCAAAAAGGAAATTAGAGCATATGCTCAATGTCATAGAGAAACTAACTCTTATTAAGCAAAGGAAAATAATCAGGAAGCACCCATAACTTAGAAATGTCAAGGTTCTCATTATCATTATTGTCTATTGTCTATTTTCTTTTTTCCCCAATCTTTATTAAATTGGGTATTTCTTATTTACTTTTCAAATGTTATTCCCTTTCCCAGTTTCCATGCCAACATCCCCCTAACCCCTTCCACTCCCATTCTACATAGTTGTTCCCCTCCCAATCCTCCCCCCATTACTGCCCTCCCCACAAGAATCCCCTTCACTGGGGTCCAGCCTAGGCAGGACCAAGGGCTTCCCCTTACACTGGTGCCCTTACTAGGCTATTTCTGGGTCTTCGATTCTATTCCACTGGTCTATCTGCCTGCCTCTGTACCAATACCATACAGTTTTTTATCACTATTGCTCTGTAATACTGCTTGAGTTCAGGGATAGTGGTTCCCCCAGAAGTCCTTTTATTGTTGAGGATAGTTTTAGCTTTCCTGGGTTTTTGTTATTCCAGATGAATTTCTAAATTGTTCTGTCTAACTCTATGAAGAATTGGATTGGGATTTTGATGGAGATTGCATTGAATCTGTAGATCGCTTTTGGAAAAATGGCCATTTTTACTATATTAATCCTGGCAATCCGTGAGCATGGGCTATCTTTCCATCTTCTGAGATCTTTTCAATTTCTTTCTTCAGAGGCTTGAAGTTCTTATTATACATATCTTTCACTTGTTTGGTTAAAGTCACATCGAGGTATTTACTATTATATGGGACTATTATATGGGTGTTGTTTCCCTAATTTCTTTTTCAGCTGGTTTCTCTTTTGTGTAGAGGAAGACTACTGATTTATTTGAGTAAATTTTATACCCAGCCACATTGCTGAAGGTGTTTATCAGGTTTAGTAGTTCTCTGGTGGAACTTTTGGGATTACTATCATATCATCTACAAATATTGATATTTTTATTGTCTATTTTCTATTGTCTATAAAATCAATAAAAATCTGTTAAAATGATATTTCATGAAACTTGTCTGTAAGTTTAATACTGTGTACTGAGAATTTGAAATTTTACTTTCTTTAACAAACATGGAACATTACTCCATTTTATCTCTAGTGGTGAAACATTATTTCATTTTAATGAAACATTATTTCATTTTATCTCTAGTGGTGGAATGTTGACTTGCTTCACAAAGAGAGCAGTAGTTGACTATGATTTGCTCCATGCTCTAGCAAGGGAGTGATTTTTTCAACTGTAAATAGATTCTGTAAATGTGTCACATTTACAGTTTTGGGGACTTTTTAGAAAGCATATACATTCTAGGGCTCTGAATACTAGTTTTATTTGTCTGTTATTGGTTGTTCGGGGGTTGGTTGCAGATAATTAGTATTCCTGCTTAAAGAAGAATCTAGACGAAAAGAAATTCAATTCAGAGTTCTCTGTTCTTTACTCTCTCCATTTTAAAATTTTTACTAGTATCTTGAATTATTATCTTGAATTAGGTTGAAATGATGGTAGACTGATGGCAGCAATTGAAAGAAAGTATCACACAAAGGAAAAAGACTAGCTACAAGTACAGTCTTGAAAATGAGAGAGGTTGTTAGAAAGAAGAACCCACAAAGGTGCAAAGATCCAAATATGAACTTAGGCAGAATGAGAAATTTGATATCAAATGCTATAGAAGAATACCTGAGCAGTTGGAAAAATTAAGGGATCTGAGAAGTAAAAGATGGCTGAAATGGGAAAGGAAATGGGGTTACTCTGCTCCTTCTTTTCTGAAAGTATGACAGAATTTCCTATAGAACTTGAGAGATTTTTTCTTGTTGTTGGAATCACTTGGGATGTGAGAAACATCCCAAAAGAGATGAGCAAAAATTCTCCACCTCAGTGAAATGGCTAGCTTACAGGAGTTTCCCACAAAAGAAAATGGGAAAAGAAACAGTACTATATGTGGTAGCTTGGAGATACTGAAAATAGAGGAGGAAAATCTGATAAAACAGCCTGTATCAAAATAAAGGGTTAAACTCCCATCAACCATGCCAGAAGAGTAAGAAGTGGATCATCCTGGGGTTACAAAGACACCATCAGTTGTACAGTAGTTGTATAACAGGCCTGTTGATGGTAAGGAACAAAGTTATAATGACATAGGTTGGCATCCTATAGAAAGGCTAGTTCTAAGACTTTTTAAAGTGACCACAACTTCCTGCAATAGACTCCCCTAAATTGAAACAAATTATAAATAACTGGGCTACTCAAAATAGAATTAAATTGGAAAGGATAGACAGAAACAGTACTAGAGCCCAGTTGGCCTTTGCACTCTTTAATATGGCAAAGACTAAGCCAGTTATGTTGAAACATGAAGTAGAGCAAGTGGATGAAAAACTCAGAAAGCAGTTGCTAGATAAATAACAGTACATTGATAGCCAAGTCAGATTCAATTTGATCATACTAAAATAGAAAGAACAATGCTTCTTTCCAGCTTTAAGGTCTTGAGGGAAAAGTTAAGGAACCAGAAAAAGCTCTACATCATTTCAAAAGATTATAAAATTCCTGAGAATACTTCACTGATTTTAAATTAATAGTGATCTCAGTGGTGAAAAAAATCATGTGAGAACCAGATGGAAGGCAGGTTTTTGACAGGGAACTTGGTTTTCTAAATTGTGAATATTTTATGAAAAACAAGTTTATAGACCATGAAAGGTCCAGGCACCACCTATGGAGGAATTGAGAGGGCTTAATCTGATACTGGTTTTAATTTGTATCATTCTAATATACCAGGTCATTTTAAACTTAGATATTTTTCATGTCAAAATGCCTAGGGACTGAGTTGCAGGAAACATGGTCATAGGCAAAGATAATATGAATAAGTCAGTAAAATTTTACAGTCTAAAAATGCCTGATATTTTTATTGTGGGAAATTTGGTCATTTGCAACACATTTGCAAACAATGAATCTCTAAGGGCAATGGTTGTACTAGGTACAAATCAGAAAGAAAGCCTACTATTCCTGGTGCGTTCATTGAATGAGGCAAAGTTTCTCATTAAAAAATGAATATAGGTCCAAGAGAAATACCCAAGGTCTTTTCTTGCCATCAGTCAATGAAATGGGTACCAAACTGGAGACCACACAATTAAAAGTATAGGCCATTTGGCTCTTGTCTGTCAGGAAAAAATAAGTAGGCAGAAATCCTCAATAAAGTCATGAAAATAAAATGTATGCTACTGCAAACAGAGATTCTGTAGACTGGCAATAGATAACCATCTTACTGTATCACCCCAAAACTCAAGGATATAAAAATAACTAATTGAATTTATGCTCTTTTACCCACAGGCTCATTAGAGTTTCTGGAGGAAATAGCTTTATTGATTCATCAAGACTGTGGAGTTGCTCAAAACTGTGGGAATCCAGGTATGATCAATTAAGATTTAAAATAAGAAATTAAATCCATGATCTGTTAAAAATATCTGTTAATGCAGTTTTTAGAATTGCCAAGCTGCTACTGTATCCCTAAATCTACTGCAAATCTGCTCCTGGAGACAGAACAGGAGTCTTTGAAAGTACAGGAAAATGTGTTAAGTTTTAGCACTTAAAATAAAATTGCCCAAATGAAATAAAAATTGCAAGTAAAAGGTATTGAAATAGGAAGCTTGGTGGAAGTAGGAACTTATGTAACTATGATTGTAAAGGAATCTTGGAACTTAGAATGACCACTTTAAAATATATAGTATTCCTGTAATCTGAGACAGCCCATGATGAAACAGGGTAAAATGGTGGATGCTTCTGGGGAAGATATTGCTAGATGTCATAGAAAACAAATCTAGGCTTTGCCAATTGCCCCAACAGAGGACACATACTACAGTGCAGTTTGCATTTGCATTAGTTAACATGCCAAAGGGATGAATCCTGAAACACTGAACCATGAACCAGAGCAAGTGGAATGAAGATATTTAGAGAGCAGTTATTAAAACAGCAGTACTCTGATATCCAAATTCAGATTCAATTTGTCCATTCTAAAAGAGAAATTAAATGTTGCTTTGCTGCTTTAAGATCTTGGGGGGAAAGTTCAGATGTCAGGAAAAGGTCTTCCTCACTTACAGAGATTATACAAACTCTGGAGAAGCCTTCACAGATTTTAAAGTAATACTGGTTTCTGCAGTAAACAAAATCATATGAGAACCAGATGGAAGGCAGGTTTTGATAGGGACCTTGGTGTTTGAAATGTGAATATCTTCTGAAAAACAAGTTCTTAAACCATTAAAGTCCTAGGCACCATCTATAGAGGAATCAAGAAAGATACAACTGATGTTTGTTCTAATATGTAACTTTTTACTATAAAAGGTCATTCTATATATAGAAATCTCTAATGCCTAAATGTCTACTAATTCAGTTGTACAATATATGGTCCGATATGACATTTTATGGTCATAATATGCAAAGATATTATGAGCAAGCCACTATAAATCTCCATTCTCAAAATGCCTGGGGTTTTATTATGAGAAATTCTGTCATTTGAAACACAATTGTGAATAAGGCATTTCTAAGGGAATATCCTAAGTTTAAAGCATTAAGAACAGCTACACTTCCAGGTGTATTCATTTGATAATGCAAGGGTTACCATTGGCACAAGGAATACGGGAACAAAAGAGATACCCAATATGTTTACCGGCCATCAGAAAATGAAATGGGGACTTAGATGTAGACTAAACAGTAAAAAAGAACAAGACATTGCCTCTTTTCAGCCAGGAAGGAATAAAAAGGGATAAATTCCTCAATGAACTAATGAAAATCTAATGCATGCTACTGGAAGCAGTGCTGCTTCAGACTTGGCAATAGATAAACATCCTACACTATTTCCCCAAAACTCAATGTTATAAAAAGAACTAATTGAATTTATGGTCTTTTGTTCCTATATACAGAAATGTTGCTGTTCCACCAAATTTTTGCTACCGTTGAATGCTCATGTTCCCCTGTGAATTCAGGTATGATTAATGAACTTTTCAAAGAAAAATGAAATCCATGGTCTGTGGAAACTATAGATACAATCTAATGCAGTTATTAGGATTGCCCAGATGATACTCTATCACTAAATCTAGCACAACATGCTCTAGGAGAAAGAACAGGAATGTTTGGAAGTACAGGAAAATGTGTTAATTTTTAGCTATTAAACCGTTCAGAGGACAAAATTAAAATTGCAAGTAAAATGTATTGAAATGGAAGGCTTGGTGGAAATAGGAGCTTATGTAACTATGATTTTATAAAAATCTTGGAATTCCTTTAATAGGGGATATTCTAAGTTCCAAGGACACATATCTAACACACAATGCACGAGTTAGAGAAAGGACTGAAGGAGCTTAAGGGGTTTGGGACACCATAGGAAGAACAGTAATATTAACCAACCAGACCACACCAGAGCTCCCAAGGACTAAACCGCCAGACCCATGGCTCCAGCCACATATGTAGCAGAGGATTGCATTGTCTAGCATCAATAGGAGGAAAAGCCCTTGGTCCTGTGTAGGCTCATTTCCCCAAAGTAAGGGAATGCCAGGCATTGAGGTGGGAGTGGATGGGTAGGAGTGGGAGCATGCTCATATAAGCAGGTGGAAGGGTAACAGAGTATGGAAAGAGGGTGAAAGGGTAAAACATTTGAAATGTAAATACATAAAATATCCACAACAATTTAAAAAATAAGTAATAAATGCATAATTTATATCAGTGCATAGAAAGTGAAACTTTATCACAAATAATCTAGAAAAGCCAACAACAATTACAACAACAACAAAAAAAAACAGAATAATGAAAACAATTCCTAGCAAGAAAAGAACAGCTGGAGAAATCACTATCCCTAACCTCAAGCTCTATTACAGAACAATAATGATAAAAACTGCATAGTATTGGTACAGAGACAGACAGGTTGATCAATGGAATAGAGTTGAAGATCCAAAAATAAAACCACACACTTATGAACACTTGATCCTTGACAAAGATCTCAAAAATATACAGTGGAAAAAGAAAGCATATTAAATAAATGGTGCTGGTGTAACTGACTATCTTATGTAGAAAAATGAAAATGGACTCATATTTGTTACCGTGAACAAAGCTCAAATCCAAATGTATCAAGGACCTCAATATAAGAAACAGATACAATGAATGTAATAGAAAAGAAAGTTGAAAAAAAGCCTTGAACTCATTGGCACAGGGGGAAATTATTTAAACAGAACTCCAATGGCTCAGGCTCTAAGATCAAGAATTGATAAGTGGGAACTCATGAAACTGGAAAGCTTCTGTAAGACAAAAGACATAGATAGTCAATCAGACCTACATATTGGGAAAAAAGTCTTCACTAACCCAACATCCAATAAGGGCTAATATCCAAAATATACAAAAAATTCAAGAAGCTAAACCACCAAAAAACCCAGTAAAAAATGGGTATAGGACTAAACTGAGAATTCACGACAGAGGAATCACAAATGGCTGAGAACCAACTAAAATGTTCAAAGTTTTTAGTGATCAGAGAAATGCAAATCAAAATGGCCATGGGATTCTACCTTACACTAGTCAAAATGGTTAAGATCAAAACCTTAGATGACAACACATGTTGGTGATGATGTGGAGAAAGTGAAACACTTCTCCATTGCTGCTGGGATTGTAAACTGGTACAAACACTTTGATATTCAATTTGGAGGTTCCTCAGAAAATTGGAAATAGACATACATAAAGTCCCAGCAATACCACTCTTGGGAATATACCCAAAACATGCCCCACTATACCATGAAGGCATGTATTCCACTGTGTTCATAGCTGCTTTATTTGTAATAGCCAGAAACTGGACACATCCTGGATATCCAATGACAAAAGAATGGATACAGAAAATGTGATTTATAAACACAATGGAATACTACTCAACTATTAAGAATGAGGACAGTTTTTCAGGCAAGTGGTTGGAAGTAGAAAATATCATCCTGAGTGGGAGAACACAGAACCAAATGGACATGTATGGTATGTTCTCACTTATAAGTGGGTATTAGCCAATAAAAAAAGAAAAGAAACAAGTGCAGAATACCCAAGATACAGTCCACAGAACTCACAAAGGTCAACAATTTGAAGGGCCCAAGTGATGACGTCTTAGTCCCCCTTGGGTGAGATAAGAAAGCAAACACAAGGGGGGAGGGAGTGAGGGACATGGGAGGGAAAACAAATGGGGTTTGAGAAGATGGGAACATTATCTGGTATTGGTTGGATGGAAAGGATTGAAGCCCTTAGGGTCAGCAGAAAGAATGGAAACAGGCGACCTTGGGAGGAAGGAGGTGGGGAGGCCCCTCCAGGATGTACCAGAGACCTGGAAAGTGAGAGACTGTCAGGCCCCAAGTTGGGGGTTAGGGCTAGATGAAATGCCCTTCAACGGGAAGAGGGAAATTTTTGAGCCCACCTCCAACAGAAAGACAGGGCATCAAATGAGGGATGAGATTGCTAATCCACAGTCAAAGGTCTGACCCATAATTCTTCTGGTCTAAAAGAAGTGCAGGAATGGAATAGAGAAGATTCTGAAGAAAAGTAGGTACAGCGACAGGCACAAAGGGGGATCCAGCTCAAGGGGAGGCCCCAAGACCTGCTACCATTACTGAGGCTATGGGGTGCTCAAAAAAGGGACATGACTATCATGACTGCCCTCCAAAAGACACAACAAGCAGCTGAAAGAGTCAGATGCAAACGTATATACCCAACCAATGAACAGAAGCTTCTGACTTCTCTGGTTGAATTAGGGGAAAGCTGGAGGAGGTTGAGGAGGGCAACTCTGTAGGAGGACCAGCAATCTAATTAACCTGGACCCTTGAGATCTTTGAAACACTAGATCACCAACCAGGCAGCATATACCAGCTGAGCTGAGGCCCTCAATACATATACAGTAGTGGACTCCTGAGTCTGGGTTCAGTCAGAGAAGATTTGCCTAACCCTCAAGAGACTGTAGACCCCAGAAAGTTTAGAGGTCTTGCTGAGTGGGTGGGATTGGGACATACTCCTGGAGATGGTCAGGGTGAGGGTGGGGGGAAGGGCAGTAAGGGCTATGGAGTAGTCAGATGGAGGAACTGGTAGGGAATAAAATCTGGAGTACAAAAATAAATATCATATTTAAAAAATAACATTGGCAATGAATAAATTTGTGTTGAAACAGAAAGACAAAAGTCAAAGTTAAGACCTTATTTCAATGAACTATGCATAAATATATGCGGAATGAATCTTTTAAAGCAGTGGTTTAAACAGGTTAACACACCTATGATTCAAGAGATAGCTCTTGCTGAAATTTAGGAATAAATGTTGGATGCTCCAATGAAAGATATTAATATATGTCATCAAAACAACCTGAGGCTTTGCCAATTGTCTGGACATAGGAAATAAAAGGAACTGCATTTCCAAAATTAAAGGAAAAGCCATGGCTGAAATGCCAAGAGCCCTATCATAAAAATAATTACCTCACAGGCCTGTATGGATAGATCAATGGCACTTGGACAAACAAATATGATAGGAGCTTGACTGTCAGTTACAAGAGAACTAGAGGCCAAATATATAGAGGAGTCTACCAGCACTTGAAATCCCATGCATTTGTTATGACAGACTAATAGGGAAAATTGAGAATGTTAATAGATTTTAGAGACGAGGTTAGAGTAATTCAATGAATGTATTCATTGCAACCATGAAATTCCTTTGCCTTCTTTATTATCTAATTAAGGGATAGTAATTGATTTAAAGACTGCTCTTTTACTATCCCTTTTAGTGAGCAATATAAAGGATTGCTTTATTTTACCTACTTAGAGTAATGTTTAACCTGTAAAAAGATATCGGAGAATGTTCTTCTACTAGAATTGTTAAATAGTCAATGTTTTGTGCAATAGCCATTGAAAATAATTTGTAGATAATTTTCTCAATTCATTAGGTCTCATTACATGGATGATATATTATTAGCTGATTCTGTCCTAGATACTTCAGAGAAATTTTTTAAGGAAATACAAACCATTCCATTATCCTAGCTTTGAAAGATTAATATACCTCAATTCAAAGTGACCATGCATGGGAGAGTCTTTGATGTGTGTGAACAGATAAGAAGAATCGTGTACATGAGAATGTGTTTTGCATGCATAGTGAATTTTAATTCAGCAATAAACAATAGAATTGTCATTTTATGGGCATAAGTCGAATGCAGTAGAAAATTAATAGTTTAACTGATAAAAGAAAGAACTAAAAATATAATTTTTTACTTTGTAGCTTGGAGAGTTTACATAGATACTAGTTAATTTATATAATAACTTATATAATATATAATGTAATATAATTAATGTAAAAATAATATTGTCTGAGAAGTAAAGGAAATCCAACAGACAGGGAGAGAAGTGATTTCGTGGAGGAAGGGAATGAATTGTAAATTTTGGTGATATATCTTCATGAAATTATCTGAAGAAAATTCATCACTATATGTGATGTGTATATGTCAAAAAATAAAAACTGCAAACTCATGTATACTTTTGCCGTAGGTCTTGAACAAGAGCCTATCTACTTGTTCTAGATGTCATGGAATGGATGCAGTATTCTTATCATCTAAGAAGTTAGGAATGAATGTTTCTGAAAGACTTTACCCATTTTTTCTTCTTATATATTCTGCCTTTGCTTGTGGAGTTTCTTACAGTGCTCTTTTAAAAAGATGTGGTTGCCTTTCTATTAATCAAGTTGAAACCACTTTAAAATTGATGGTTTCCATTCAAGTTCTAGAGGGAACTGTAGGATGTAACTTGTGTGTATCAATATCCATGCAGAAGAGAAATATTAAAAAATATAGCTTTCTAATTTTTAATCATCTAGGTTCAAGTCAGTAACCTCATACCCACAATCATGTTAACACTAACAAATACACTCTTTGGCTCACCAAAGTCAAATTTTATGGAATCATTGGCTTCTCTTGGGTGCCCTGGTAAGGTCATTAAATATTATTTTCTTTACAGAGAACTGTTTGTAGAGGAATTATTATCAACTTTTAACAATAGGCAATGTGAGTCTGATCTGAAGACAAACACAATGTCTATATCTTTTGCTATGTGATATGAAACAAAGAGCCTCTTTTCTCGGTGTCAGTTGCATGCTGTGTAGTGATTTGAGTTATGTAAGGAATGTTGAGATATCTCAGAATAGGGCATTATTTCAGAAGGATGTTCTGAATGTGGATATTTTTCTTCAAATATCATCAGGCAAAATTCCACATTTGTGAATATTTACAGTTTTAGTAAGAATAGAGATGCACTTCAAATGCTTGGCTCATTATCTTTTGCAATATCTGCCAGCAAATCATAACACAGAAGATCAAAGGAAACCATTGTAATCATTCGCATGTCTTTAATGAAGATGATATAACATAAAAGGAAGGGTATTTTCTTCATATCTAGCAAGAATTTTTCCATTGTTCTGAAGAATGAAGTAAAATAAATAGGCAAGTGTTCTAATAATAACAATAGTTCCAGATTTGAAATAAAAAGAGTTGTAGAGCCAGATAAGTTGATGTTAACTTAAAATTCCAATATTTGAATAAAGGAAACAAATTAGAACTTTGCTAAGGAGTCCAGTGTTGGAATGATACTTGAGAAACATTGTCAAAAATATTTAAATTTGAAGAAATAAGAGTGCATGTTATCCATGATAAAATATTCAGGTCAAGCATGATTATCAATATCATGATGGGAGGGTTAAGATATTATATAGGAAATAGTCTATATATATATGAACTGTGAAAATTGGGAAGACTTTAAAATAAACATCACTTTCTCAGAACCTGTCTTGTGAGGCTATGGAACATATGAACACATGAGGAATGTGAATAATGTAGAATTGGAGAAACAATAACATAAGTACCTATGCTACATGGCCTGAGGCAACACAAGAACATCAGTCTAATGGACTGACTCCCAAGAGACTCTGGGAACACTTAACTATCTTCAATGAAGATCCCCATAATTATGAGAGATTGAAAGACATTAGCAAAAGGATAGTCATCACTAACCAATTTTATTATAGAGTTGGTGATCAGTGCCCAGGTTACAATGTTGCTTATAAGTTGTTTATAGAAACTCAAGTATAAAGATAATTTGATTCTGGCTTGTAACTGCATTAATTTTACTGAACCTCATGGAGGGATGTGAACTTTGAGAGGTAGAAAAGGCTTGGACTTATCTCAATGACTTATGTTGTTATTCAGGTTGAGTTATTAAAAACCTAAAGTAATCAAGCTGGAATATATAAAGGACGAGGTAGAAAAAAAGGCCTACAAGGTTCAAACAAAGCTAAATGTGACAGATGTCATGCTACAGATATTTTCACAAAAATATCAAATCCTATACACCAGTAATGGTAAAGAGGATTTAAAGCCTGACATAGAGTTTATGGAAAGCAAAATTGACAAAACAGCACATAGAAGCTGTTGAACATTTTATGGTGAAGGTCAGAAATTCCATCCCAGTATATGGGGTGTATGATTCTTACGGGCAAATAGGAACATCCCACATGAAATTTTCATCCAAAATCTTTTAATAAGCTGTGGTAGCTGATGATAAAACCAAGCTGTGAGAATCTAAGGATCAGTGATGTAAGCTCAGGAATATACAACCACTGTTTCTCCGCAGGTCTATGCAGTAATGTGAAGAACAATATGGCATAGACTGAGGAATGTCAAAGGTGCAATATCCACAAAATAACTGAAATAACAGCACCGAAAAAATTGGAGGTCAGAAAATTTACAGAACATGATTGGATTGTAGGTTGATAGTTACATCATTTCTCAGGCATTTGAAAAACACTGCTTTATGTAATTAAATAATTAATGCAGATGTTGACAGCTTTTCATGCAATGAACATCACCTACTTGGTTCTCAATTATTGTACTTTAGCCCTACAAAACAACTGGTTATTCTTCTGATAATAAGTCAATTTTATTTTACCACAGGGATTAATTACCAGCTGTTAAAATAGATAGAAGTAAACCATTTCTGAAGCACAGAAATTGGCATAAAACTTCACAAAACTAATGTAAGAGCTGAGGGAAGTTCTGGAGCATTGTTTAGTTTTTGATTCTACAAAGAAAAATTACTGTCTGAAGAATGATGAAAGAATCATAACACTTATTAAGCAAAGGAGATTTAAAATGATCAGAAAGTGCATGTAACTTGGAAATTTCATGATTCTCATTCCCGTTTTTGTCTGTAAAATCAATGAAGAACATCTGGTAAAAAAAAAAAGTCTTGGGGTTGGGGATTTATCTCAGTGTAGAGCGCTTGCCTAGCAAGCACAAGGCCCTGGGTTCGGTCCCCAGCTCCGAAAAAAAGAAAAGAAAAAAAATCCTTCATGGAAATTTTGTGTAAACTGAACATAGTGTAGTAAGAATTTGGAGATTTTAATTTCTTTAGAAAAACATTAGAAATATGCTGAGCACATGATTTTAGTTTTATTTCTGATGTGGAAATATTAGGATGATTCACATTTTCCACAGCAACAGACTATGAATTGTTCTTTGTTAATGCAGAGGAGTGATTTTTTTCAGCTGCAAATATGTTATGCAATTATCTGGCAGTTATGGGTACTTTCAAAAGGTGTACATATTCTAGGGTGCTGAGTCCTGGTTTTGGTTGTTTGTTATCGGTTGTTCAGGGTTCAGTTGCAGTTTGCTAGTAGTCATCTTAAAGAAGAAATAAGAAGAAAAGAAATTAGATTCAGAGTTCTTTGTTCTTTGCTCTTTCCATTTTTAAATTTTTACTTACGTCTAGTATTAAGGGGCTGAGTGGATACAAGATGGAAGGAAGATGAAAGAAAGAATAACCCACAAAGGAGAAAAGAGCAGCTACAAGAACAGTGTTGAAAGTGAGGTTGTAAAAAAGAAAAACCCCAAAACAAGCAAAGATCAAGTACAAAAGGACTCAAAATATGAGGCTAAGCACAATGGGAAATTGGATGTCGAATATCATAGGGAGAATGGTAATGAAGGACAGGTGTGTATTTTCTTTACAAGTCACAAGAAAGCATTTACTATGTCTACTATTGATAGGATCTTCTCTGCCTTAATCCAAGAAGGCAGAATTTTTTCCTTATTATATATTCCATTTGAAAAAGGGTGGGAATAGTGTCTGAGCAGTTGGAAGATATATAGGTGGAAATGCAAGGTTATGAAAAGCAAAAGATGAGTGAAAGAGGAAAAAATAGGGTGACTTTACTCTCCCTTTTGTAAAAGGATGGCAGAATTTTTTATGAGTCTGGAGAGATTATTCTTGGTACTAGAATCACACAGTATGTGAGGAGCACCAGAAAAGAAAGAGCAAAGATAGCTGAGTCTATATAACAGATCTAGCTATGTGGAACTTCCTACAAGAAGAAAAAGGAAAAAGAAACTGTTCTGGAGGCATTAGTTTAGAGAAATACTGAAAAGGAATGAGAAAAATCTGACTAAACGATCTGTTGGAAAAGAAAAGATTGAACTTGAAACAAGCATTCCGGCAGGATTAGAAGAGAGTCATCTTGGCTTTAAAACATCATCATAAGCTTTCACAGTGATTGTTAACAATATCCCTATTGGAGGTGTGGATCAAAGTTGTGCTGAAATAGCATGGCATCCTATCGAAAGGCTGTATCTAAGGCTTTAAAAGGATGCCATGAAGTACTATGGGGTTGATGTGACTTTTAAACAAATAATAAATAACTGGGTTAGTCAAAATAGAATTAGGCTGCAAAGTGTTGGCAACAGTAGTCAGAGAGACCAGTTTGTATTTACAGTGGTAAGCATGGGAAAGGGATGAGGCCTGGAATGTTGAACCATGAACCAGAGTAAGGATAATGAAGATACTCAGAGGGCAGTTGCTAGGTGCAAGGTAATACTTTGATATGCAAAGCCAGATTCAATTTGATCATGCTAAATTATTAAGAAAAATATTGCTTTACAACTGTAAGATCTTGGGTGAAATTCAGGAGGCAGGAAAAGTACTACATCATTTACAAAGATTGTAAAAAGCCTAGAGAACCCTTTATTTATTGAAAAAAAATAGTATTAGTGTCAGCATTGAAAAATATCACATGATTACCAAGTACAAGGCAGGTTTTGAGAAGAACAATGATGTTTGAAAATGTGGAGAAAGAGGAACACTCCTCCATTGTTGGTGGGATTGCAGACTGGTACAACCATTCTGGAAATCAGTCTGGAGGTTCCTCAGTAAATTGGACATTGAACTACCTGAGGACCCAGCTATACCTTTCTTGGGCATATACACAGAAGATGCCCCAACATATAACAAAGACACATGCTCCACTATGTTCATAGCAGCCTTATTTATAATAGCCAGAAGCTGGAAAGAACACAGATGCCCTTCAACAGAAGAATTGATCCATAAAATGTGGTACATCTACACAATGGAATACTGCTCAGCTATCAAAAACAATGACTTTATGAAATTCATGGGCAAATGGATGGAACTGGAAAATATCATCCTGAGTGAGGTAAACCCAATCATAGAAAAACACACATGGTATGCACTCATTGATAAGTGACTATTAGCCCAAATGCTTGAATTACTCTAGATGCACAGAACACATGAAACTCAAGAGGGATGACCAAAATGCAAATGCTTCACTCCTTCTTTAAAAGGGGAACAAGAATACCCTTGGGAGGGAATAAGGAGACAAAGTTTAGAACAGAGGCAGAAGGAACACCCAATCAGAGCCTGCCCCACTTGTAGCCCATACATATACAGCCACCAAACTAGACAAGATGGATGAAGCAAAGAAGTGCAGGCTAACAGGTACCGGATGTAGATCTCTCCTGAGAGACACAGCCAGAATACAGCAAATACATAGGCGAATGCCAGCAGCAAACCACTGAACTGAGAACGGGACCCCCGTTGAAGGAATCAGAGAAAGGACCGAAAGAGCCTGAAGGGGCATGAGACCCCATATGAACAACAATACCAACCAACCAGAGCTTCCAGGGACTAAGCCATTTCCCAAAGACTATACATGGACTGATCCTGGGCTCCAAACCCCATAGGTAGCAATGAATAGCCTAGTAAAGAGCACGAGTGGAAGGTGAAGCCCTTGGTTCTGCCACGACTGAACCCCCAGTGAACGTGATTGTTGTGGGGAGGGCGGTAATGGGTGGAGGGTGGGGAGGGGAATACCCATATAGAAGGGGAGGGAGAGGGGTTAGGGGGATGTTGGCCTGGAAACCAGGAAACGGATTAACAATCTAAATGTAAATAAGAAATACTCAAGTTAATAAAGATGGAAAAAAGAAAAAAATGAAAATGTATATATCTTACAGAAAACTGTTTTTTTAGACAATTAACGACTCAGGTAGCACTTATGGAGAAGTGGAAGAGGCTCAAAATGTTACTACCTCTAATATTGTTTCATGCTTATATACTAGGTCATGCTATAACTAGAAATCTAAGATGTCTAAATATCTAGTATATAGTTTATGGAAACATGCTTATATGCAAAGATATTGTGAACAAGCTCCTACAGTTCTCCATTCTTAAACACCTGGTGCTTTTATTGTAGGAAATTTAGTTATATTCAACACAAGAGCAATTGCTCTGTAAGAGCAATGGTTGTTCTAGGTATAAATCTGAAAGAAAATCTACTCTTAGGTGTGTTCATTTGATAAGGCAATTGTTATCATTGGCACAATGAGTTTAGGTCCAAGAAATGTCCCCAAGGCTTTGTCCTTCCATCAGAAAATAAAGTGGGTACATAGATGGAGATTATACAACCAAAACTACAGGTCATTTACCTCTCAACAGACTGGAATGAATACATATGCAGAAATACCTTAACGAAATAGTGAAATCTAATATGTGCTACTGCTACAGTACTGCTCTAAACTTGGCAGTAAATCAACATCTTACTGTATCACTGAAATACTCAAGGAAATTAAGATAACTAATTCAATTTATGGTCTTTTACCCACAGATACTATAGAGTTCCTATTGCAAGTGATAAACGTGACTCCTCAGGTGTCCAGAATGAATCCAGGTATGGTCAAGAAGATTTCAAAAGTGAAATTAAACTCATGGTTTGGGGAAAAAATAGAGTTAAATTCAATGCAGTTATTAGGATTGCTCAGCTAGTTCTTTATGTCTAGTTCTAGGCCAAACAGTTCCACAAAAAGCACAGGAGTGTTTAAAAGTACAAGAAAAACATAATAACTTTCAACTGTTGATGGTCAGAGTCCAAAATTAAAATTGCAAGTAAAAATTATTGAAATAGGAAGCTTAATGGAAAAAGGAACTTATGTAACTATAATATCACAGAAACCTTGGTACTCAGAATGGCCACTTTAACAGTTTTATACCCAGTTCATAGGAAGTTAAAAGTTATCATAGCAAACAAAAGTGTGGAATGACTTAAATGTGTGGGACCAGAAGTTCAAATGTGAAAGCTATGGCCTTATGTTAATGACATGCCCATAAAATTATGTGGAAGTGATCTTTTACAAAAGTACAAGTACACAGGTTAATATTCCTGTGATGCAAGAAACAGCTCATGAGGAAATTCAAGAAGAAATGTTGGATGTTCCAGGGGAAGATATTAGCATATGTCATCAAAAACAATCCCAGGCTTTGCCAATTTTCCAAACACAGGACATAACAGGAGCTGCATTGCCAAAATTAAAGGGGGTGCCAAGGATGAAATACCAAGAGGCCTGCCCTGAAAATGGTTACCTCCCAGCCTGTAGGTGTAGATCAATGGCCCTTGAAAAAGGAAATATGATAGGAGCTGGACCATCTGGTACAGGAACAACTAGAGGCTACATATATAGAATAGCCTGCAAACCCATGGAAATGCCCTGCTTTGTTTGAAAATGAATTAGAAAAAATTACAAATATTGACAGATTTAAGAGCTGAAGATAGAGTAATTGAATGAATATATCCATTACAGCCATGGAATTCCTTTACCTTCTTTATTATCTAATTAAGTGATAGTAATTGATTTAAAAGATTACTTTTTTGCTATCCCTGTTGATGAGCAGGATAGAGAAACGTTTGTTTTGTTGTACCCACTTATACCAATTCTTAACGTGTAAAAAGATATCAGTGTAATGTTCTTCTACTGGGAATGTTAAATATTCTAACTCTATGTCAATATTTTGTCCAATAAACACTCTAAATGGTTTATAGAAAATTTCCTCCGTCTATTGATTTTTATAACATGGATTATAGTTTAATGGATGCTTCTGACACAAATACTTCAGGGAAAATCTTTAAGGAAGCAAAAATGATTCCACTATACTGACTGTGAAAAATTGACATTCCCCAATTCAAATAACTATGCATGGGAGAGTGTATGATGTCTGTGAAGAGAAAATCTGAAATGTGTATGTGAAAATATGGCATGTATTCATGGTCATGTTTAATCCAGCTAAAATAATAAAATTGTCCTTTTAGGTCACATGGTGAATACAAAGAATATTAACATTTTAACGGGTATAACTCAGAACTACAGATATGATTTTTCACTTTGTGCATTGGATAGTTGATGTAGATGAGTAAATTGTAATACATGGTTTATATTAACATAAAATCATGGTTGTGTGGGAGATAAAGGAAACCCAACATCAGAGAAAGAAGTGATGTTTATGGGCCCAGGGCACAATTGCATATTATTATGATAGGTTTCCATGAAATTATCTTAAAGAAATTAATGTTATATGTGAATTATGTAAGACACACAAAAAATCCCCTCAAACTTATGTATATTCTTGCTCACCAGAGCCCACCTACATTCTATAGCTGTCATGGAGTGGACACAGTTTGTCCATCATTTAAGCAGTTGGGAGTGGATGTTTCTGAATGACTTTACCCTGTTTTCCTTCCTATACTCTCTGCTTTTGCTGATAGAGATTTTGGTAATGCTGTTTGAAAAGCTAAGCTTGTCTTTCTATTAATCAAGCTGAAACCACTTTGAAATTGGTGATTCCCATTCATGTTCATGAGAGAGCTCTAAAGTGTAACTTGTGTATGTCAAGAAACATGCTGCAGAAAAATACTGTCCAATATTGCTATCTAATTTTAAACCATCTAGGCTCAAGTCAGTAAACTCTTAACCCTACTCATGTTAACAATACCAAATAAACCCTGTGGTTCACCAAAGTCGACTTACATGAAATCATTGGCTTCTCATTCATGCTCTGTTAAGGGTACTAATTTTTTTCTCTACAGAAAATTATTTGCAGAGGAATCATTACCAAATTTTAACAATAGGCAATGTAAAGCTGATCAATCTGAAGATGAGACCTCTTTGCAGACCAAACTCAATATTTATATCTCTTTCCATGTGATAAGAAAGGGAGAGGGTTTTCTTGGCAGTGTCAGTTGCATGTCATCTGTAATGAATTATGAGCCATGAAAGGAAGTGTGAGATATTGCAAAGTATGTCATCATTTTAGAGGAATTTCTGACTGTGGAAACTTTTCTACACATGGCATCAGGAGCAATGCCTCATTGGTAAATGTTGACTGTTTCAGTAAGCATGGAGATGCACTTCAAATGCATGACTCAATGCCTGTTGCCATATCGTCAAGTAAGTCATAACATAGAAACTCAGAATAAACCATGGTATGTAGTCACATGTCAGTAATATGGATGATGAAACATGAAAAGGAGGCTGGTTTCATTTCCACCAAGAATTTTTCCACAAGATTAAAGAAAGAAGGAAAAAATTTAAAATGCAGACTAGGAGACTACTATCCAATATGCTAGTCCAAGATTTGAATGAAAATGGTTGGTTCAGAGATTAAGACTGTAAACATGCAATTTCTCATATTTAGATATAGGGATCAAGTAGGAACTTCGCAAAGGAGTTCTCTTTTGGAATAAATGTTTACAACCCAACCCACTGTCAAGAAGTATTCAATGAGAAGGCATAAGAACACATGGTAACCATGATAGAATATTTAGATCAACACTGATTTTCAGTACCATCACTGAAAAGTCATAGAAATTATAATATTTAGGGAATAATGTGTATATGAACTTCAGAAAACTGGGAAGACATGAAAGTAAAAAGTGAGTTTCCCAGAATCTGCATTGGATAAATCTATGGTACATGAAAACACAAGGGACAATGTGGGTCTCACAGAACTAGAGAAACAGAAATATAACTATCCATTCAACATGACCCAAGGCAATACAAAGACATCAAATAAAGGGATGCCTTATGGGAGACAAGGGGAACCCTTACGTATGTCCAGCCATGAGTCCCATAATTTTTAGGTATTGGAAGACAATAGCAAAAAGGATAGGCATCACCAAGTAATCTTGTTATAGAGTAGGCGGTCAGTGCCCAGGATACAATGTTGATTATTAGTCATTTGCAGAAATACAAATATAAAGATAATTTGATTCTGGCTTGGAAAATCATTATTTATGCTGTTCCCTACAGTGGGATGTGATCTTTGAGAGGTAGAAAAGACTCTGACTGATCTGAAAGATTTACATTGTTATTTGGGTTGAGTTCTTAAAAAGCTAATTCAGTCAAGCTAGGATACATAAAGAACAAGATAGATAAAAGGGTCTGCTAGATTCACCAAAAGATGAATGTGACAGCTGGCATGCTAGGGATATTTTCACAGAAATATCAAATACTATACACTAATGAGCTTATAGGAATCTTTAAAGCCTGACAAAGAGTTCCTAGAAAGCCTAGTTGATAATAATTGAAATTATTGAGCTTTTCATGGTAAAGTTCAGGAATTCCCTTCTAGCATATGTGGTGTGTGTTTCTTCAAGGCAGATAAAGATTTGATTTATGATGTAATGTTTTGTTTTTCTTTTTGGTGTTTTAGGAACCCATGTTACTCTTAGGATTACACATGGACATTAACCTGAGAACCAACAGTGTGTGTCCAGTTCAAATAATACATTCTATTTATTAATATGGCATAACTTTTTCAACTTTTTATGGGAGAGATATCCTTGAAATAATTCTTAAATAACCACAATTGCTATTAAAATTTAAAATAAATTAATGATGATATATTTAATGATTTCTAACCTAATGTATATGTAATTTTTCATGATAAAACTACAAATAGATGAAGGAAATATAACCCCACCAAAAAGTAGAATATTCTCCTCTTGATATGAATACACTTGAGACTCATTGTGTTATATTCATTTTTTATTGTGTTGTTCAATAATGTAAATGAGTATCAGAAATTCAGGCATGATTTGCCATCACCTGGGACTTTCATGAATAGCCTAAAGTTGAGTAAATCTCCCATCTCAAACCATGAAAACAATTTACAAATTACTGATAAGGAATGGTAGTAGATTTTCTTAAGGTTTTTGATGTTATAAATTATGGATAAATATTGTTAACTAAGCTTTCAATAATTAATGATTTATTTCTAAATATAGCCATTGTATCATACATTTTTGTTTTTTGTTAGTTCTCTCCCAATTTCAAAAGTATATTGTAAATTCTATTTATATCTTTCCCCATTACTATAACTTATTTCTCACTCTCTCCTACTAAATCATTATTCTCAAAAATCCCCTTCTACTTTGATGTCTCATTGTTATCCAAATGAATACAACTATAGCTGTTTGTATTACCAGGAAAAAGAGTTTACTTAATAAGATGAACAAATTGTATTGCCTGTAACTCAACTACTGTGGGATTAGGTGATACAAGTTGATTTGAGTCACTTTGCTCCTGTAAGTAACCCTTTGCTTATATTAGTGTTAATAAACCACCCAAAAAACAAACAAACAAAAAAAAGATACCACATGAAAAGGATTTGATCCATCATATTTCAGTTACTAAATAGAGTTGATGATGAATGGGAGCTGTGGTGCAGCTAAGGTAATGTTAGGACAAGTGCAGTAAGATCAGCAGGCTACAATCACTTTGTCCTTCTTCAGGTCTTTGCAGGAATGAGCAGCACAACATGGAATAGACTGAGGACTGTCAAGGTGAAATAGCAGCAGAGTCCCTGCAGTAACTGCACCCAAAATATTGGGGGCAGGTAAACTTACAGAATATACTTGTTTTGTTGATGAACAGATGCATAATCTTTCATGTCCATGCATTTGAACCCATACTGATTTTATATTTAAATGATTGATATGACATCTTTACATGCAGTATACACATTTCTCTAATGTTTCCCTGTTAGAGTTCTTTAGCCCACATATAGCAATGAAATCTTCCTGAAATGAACTTTAGTAAGCCTTCTAAGATCCTGTCCACTCTCTGAAAAAGACATCTCACTCTGTAAGGAAGTCAAAGACCGGGTTTGAGATGGCAGAATTACCTGGAGCAGTCTTCAAAGTTACATGGCAATGGTAAATGAGGTCAAAAGCTGATGACTTCTTGCAATTTAACTCTCTTGGTATTCAGTTGCCAACTGCTTCTTGCTTCTAGCAATTACCTTCTACTTCTACATATAGCAGGAGGGAAAAAGAAATTTAGTTACACTTGTTTTCTCTTTTATTGTGGGAGTATCACTGGCCAGGCTAGATTCTTAGTTAGATTTCATTAAGAACTCAAAAGCTATTAGAATAGCAAAAGCACGACATAAAGAAGGAATGAAGGAAGGGAAGAAAAGAAGGATCATTGAAGGAAAGAAGGAAATGAAGTAAGGAAAGAAGAAAGAAAGACAGAAAGAAAAAGATAGAAATAATGACAAACTCATGTAGATTTATGAATATGTATAAAGTAGATATGGCTACATCATAAGTTTAATAGTTTGCTCCTCATTTTTATATTTGATTATGATAATTGGTCATATAACTTAACATTATTTTTCTATTCCATGTGTTCAAATTAAGTTTAAGGCAATAGTTAATACCAAATGAAATACAGTTTAAAGTGCTACATTAGAATTGCTTACATACCTTTACATTGAGACTATTGCCTTACTCAATCTTTATTACCTATTTTTCAGCCCCATAAATCTATTATAAGTCTCAAGCAATAATTTTTACATAGTAAGTTAGCATGATTCTTTCAGTAGTCAAATAATCTGCCTTGTGTCTTATTATTTTAAAGTCTTGCTTTGATAAACTTGTCCAATGTTCATTTTCTATATGTTTGTCTACATTTAACTGTCCATTATTCATTTAGTACTTTTAGTAACAAGATAGTGGCCTCATTTTTAGTCTACATGGAATGTTATCTTTGATGGCAATTTGTTCAAAGTACTCTTTCTTTAAATATTACAATAAGCATGAGACTCATGAAGACTGACAGCTCTATTTGAACCATTCATTATATAGGAGGGTCAAGATTACTTGTTGCAAAGAAGGAATTCTACAAAAATATTACCGGAATTAAGAAATTAAATTTAGGTTCCTGGAACTTTTCTGATTCCGGTCCACAGTTCGCTACTCCCAAATCCTGAGAGAGAAAGAGCTGAACACCCAGTACTACCAGCAATCCTGAGACTGCAGGATAGACTGCAACTTCTGCCCACCTTTGCCCACATCCCTGACCCAAGAGAAAACTGCATAGTGCCTCTGGACATGGTAATATGGGAGCAGTCAGCTGCAGGAGCCCCAGGGTACAGGGCTGCTCTGGATATGAACTGAATCGATCAATAGCTCCCTGCACCCAAATCCCATGGGTGGCAGAGGGAAGCTAGACTCTCAGAAGTGCAGACACTCCTGAGAATTCAGAGGCGACTACTCTCTGACCAAATTCCTGACTCAAGAAGAAAACTCCTAGTGCCAACAGTGCCCCCTGCACACAGGGACCAAGGAGCCTTAGGGCAGGACCCTCCCAGTTACAGCCCTCACTGAGAGAGACCTGAAAGCCAGGTGGCAGGAGTGACTACGGGTGTGCTGACAAACAGGCCTACATGAGGGTCAAGCTACCTTTAGAAACAGCAAGACAAGCTAACACCAGGGACAACTTGATGGCGAGAGGTAAGCACAGGAAAACAAGCAACAGAAACCAAGACTACTTGACATCTTCAGAGCCCAGTTCTCCCACCAAAGCAAACAATGGTTATCCAAACAAACTAGAAAAGTAAGATATAGATTTAAAATCACATTTTATCATGATGATGGAGGACTTTAAAAGGTCATAAATAACTCCCATAAGGAAAAACAGGACAACACAAGTAAACATGTAGAAGCCCTTAAGGAAGAAACAGAAAAAGTCCTTAAAGAATTACAGGAAAACACAATCAACGAGGAGAAGGAAATGAACAAAACCATCCTGGAATTAAAAATGGAGATAGAAACAATAAAGAAAGCACAAAGGAAGACAAGCCTGGAGATAGAAAACCCAGGGAAGAGATCAGGAGTCATAGATGCCAGCATCACCAACAGAATCAAGAGGTAGAAGAGAGAATCTCAGGAGCAGAAGATACCATAGAAAACATCAACACAATTGTCAAAGATAATGTAAAACAGAAAAAGCTCCTAGCCCAAAACATACAGGAAATCCAGGACACAATGAGAAGATGAAACCTAAGGACATTAAGTATAGAAAAGAGGGAATTTAAAAGGCCAGTAAATATATTCAACAAAATTATAGAAGAAAACTTCCCAAACCTAAAGGAAGAGATACCCATAGACATAAAATAAGCATAGAGAACTCAAAAAAGATTGGACTAGAAAAGAAACTCCTCCTGTCACATAATAGTCAAAACACCAAATCCACAAAGCAGAGTACGAAAGGCAGTAAGGGAAAAAGGTCAAGTAACATAAAAAGGCACACCTATCAGAATTCTCACCACAGAATATGAAAGCCAGAAGATCCTGGAAAGATGCCAAACAGACCCTAAGAGAACACAAACGCCATCCCAGGCTATAATATCAAGCAAAACTATCAATTAACATTGAGGGAGAAACCAAGATATGCCATGACAAAACCAAATATTCACAATATCTTCCTAAAAATACAGTATTACAAAGGATAATAGATGGAAAAGCCCAACACAAGGAAGGGAAGCTATAACCTAGAAAAAGCAAGAAAGTAATCTTTGTTCAAAAAAAAAAAAAAAAAACCAAAAAAAACAAAAGAAGGGAAGCTCATAAACAGAACACCACCTCTAAGTACAAAAATAACAGGAAACAGCAATCACTATTCCTTAATATCTTTCAACATCAATGAACTCAATACCCCCAAAAAAGATATAGATTAGCAGACTGGATATGTAAAGAGAACCCAGCATTTTGCTGAATACAGGAAACCCACCTCAGAGATAAAGATAGACATTATCTCAGAGTAAAAGGCTGCAAACCACGTTCCAACCAAATGGTCTGAATAATAGCCATTCTAATATGGAATAAAATAGACATTCTACCAAAAGTCATCAAAAAAGAAAAGGATGGACACTTCATATTCATCAAAGGAAAAATCCACCAAGATGAACTCTCAATCCTAAATATCTATGCTCCAAATACGAGGGCACCTACATTCATAAAAGAAACATTACTAATGCTCAAAGCACGCATTGAACCTCACACAATAATAGTAGGAAATTTCAACACCCCACTCGCAGCAATGGACAGATCATTGAAACAGAAATTAAACAGAGACATAGAGAAAATAACAGAAGTTATCATGTAAATGGACTAAAAGGATATTTATAGAACATTCCATCCTAAAACAAAAGGTTATACCTTCTTCTCACCACCTCGTTGTGCCTTCTCCAAATTTGACCTTACTATCAGTCATAAAACATGCCTCAACAGATACAGAAAGATAGAAATAATCCCATACATCCCAAAAGACGACTACAGACTAAGGCTGATGTTCAATAAAAACAGTAACAAAAGAATGCCCACATATATATTGAAGACGAGCAATGCTCTACACAATGATAACTTGGTCAAGGAGGAAAGAAAGAAATTAAAGACTTCTTAGAATTTAATGGAAATGAAGATACAACATACCCAAACCTATGGGAAACAATGAAAGCTGTGCTGAGAGGAAAACTCATAGCTCTGAGTGCCTGTAGCAAGGAACAGGAGAGAGAATACATCAGCAGGTTGAGAGGATACCTAAAAGCTCTAGAAGAAAAGGAAACAAATACACCCAAGAGGTGTAGAAAGCAGGAAATAATCAAACTCAGGTCTGAAACAAACCAAGTAGAAACAAAAATGCATATACAAAGAATCAACAGAAAAAAAAAGCTGGTTCTTTGAGAAAATCAAAACAATAGATAGACCCTTAGCCAGACTAACCAGAGGGCACTGAGAGTGGATCCAAATTAACAAAATCAGAAATTAAAAGAGAGACATAACAAGAGAATCAGAGGCGATTCAAAAAATTATCAGATACTATTACAAAAGC
Organism: Rattus rattus; assembly: GCF_011064425.1. Taxonomy (NCBI): domain Eukaryota; kingdom Metazoa; phylum Chordata; class Mammalia; order Rodentia; family Muridae; genus Rattus; species Rattus rattus. The sequence goes on from NC_046154.1 coordinate 87,361,833, forward strand.
CTATATTCAACAAAACTTGAAAATCTGGAGGAAATGGACAATTTTCTAGAAATACCAGGTACCAAAGTTAAATCAGGAACAGATAAACCATCTAAAAAACCCCATAAGTTCTAAAGAAATAAAAGCAATCATTCAAAGTCCCCCAACCACAAAGAGCCCAGGAACAGATGGGTTTAGTGCAGAATTCTATCAGACCTTCACAGAAGACCTCATACCAATACTGTCCAAAGTATTCCACAAAAAAGAAACAGACAGAGCACCGCCAAATTCCTTCTATGAAGCCACAATTACTTTTATACCTAAAGCACACAAAGACCCAACAAAGAACAAAACTTCAGAAAAAGTTCCCTTATGAATATCGATGCAAAAAAAATTCAATAAAATCCTTGCAAACCAATTCAGGAACACTTCAAAATGATCATCCATCATGATCAAGTAGGCTTATTCCCAGGTATTCAGGGATGGTTCAACATATGGAAACCCATCAAAGTAATCCACTGCATAAAAAAAACTCAAAGATAAAAACCACATGATCATTTCATTAGATGCTGAGAAAGCATTTGACCAAATTCAACACCCCTTCATGACAAAAATCATGGAAAGAGCAGGAATTCAACGTACATACCTAAACACAGTAAAAGCCATATACAGCAAACCATTAGTTAACATTAAAATAAATGTAGAGAAACTTGAAGCAATCCCATTAAAATCAGAGACTAGACAGGGCTGCCCACTCTCTCTAATTATACAATCTATTTCTCGAAGGCCTAGTCAGAGCAATCAGAAAGGAAAGAAGGTCAAAGGGATAAAAATTATAAAGGAATAAGTCAAAATATCACTATTTGCAGATGATATGATAGTATAATTAAATGACACGAAAAGCTCCAGCAGAGAACTACTAAGCCTGATAAACAACTTCAGCAAAGTGGCTGGGTATAAAATTAATTCAAATATATTAGTAGCTTTCCTCTACTCAAAGAATAAACAAGTCGAGAAAGAAATTAGGGAAATGACACCCTTCATAATAGTAAAAAATTAATATAAAATACCTCGGTATGACTTTAACTAAGCAAGTGAAAGATCTGTACAATTAAGAACTTCAAGTCTCTGAAGAAAGAAATTAAAGAAGGTCTCAGAAGATGGAATGATCTCCCATGCTCATGGATTGGCAGGACTAATATAGTAAAAAGGGCCATATTACCAAAAACTATCTATAGATTCAATGCAATGCCTAACAAAATTTTAACTCAATTCTTCATTGAGTTAGAAAGAAAAATTTGCAAATTCATTTGGCATAACGACAAACCCAGGATAGCTAAAACTATTTCAACAACAACAACAACAACAAAAAAAAAAAGAACTTCTAGTGAATCACTATTCCTGACCTCAAGCAGTATTACAGAGCAATAGTGATAAAATTTGTATGGTATTGATACAGAGACAGGCAGATAGATCAGGAATAGAATTGAAGACCCAGAAATGAACCCACATACCTATGGTCACTGGATTTTTGACAAAGGAGCCGAAACAATCCAATGGGAAAAAAAAAGAGCCTTTTCAGCAAATTGTGCTGGTTCAACTGGAGGTCAGCATGTAGAAGAATGCAAATCTATCCATTCTTATCACCCTGTACAATGCTTAAGTCCAAGTGGATAAAGGACCTCCACATCAAGCCAGATACAATCAAACTATTAGAAGAAAATGTTGGGAAGTGTCTATAACACAAGGGCACTGGGGAAATTTTCCTGAACAGAACACCAATGGCTTATGCTCTAAGATCAAGAATCAACAAATGGGACCTCAGAAAACTGCAAACATTCTGTAAGGCAAAGGGCACTGTCATTAGGACAAAATGGCAACCGAAAGATTGGGAAAAGGTCTTTACGAATCCTACATCCAAAAGTTGGCTAATATCTAAAATATACAAAGAACACATGAAGGTGGACTCCTGAGAGCCAAATAACCCTACTAAACAATGGGGTCCAAAGTTAAACAAAGTATTTACAGCTGATGAATTTCAAATGGCTGGGAAGCACCTAAAGGAATGTTCAACATCCTTAGTCATCAGGGAAATGCAAATCAACAACCCTGAATTCTACCTCACACCAGTCAGAATTGCTGAGATAAAAACTCAGGTGATAGCAGATTCTGGCGAGGATGTGGAGAAAGATGAACACTCTTCCATTGTTGGTGAGTTTGCAAACTGGTAGAACCACTCTGGATATCATTCTGGAGGTTCATCAGAAAATTAGACATAGTACTACCTGAAGACACAGCTGTACCTCTCCTGGGCATATACCAAAAAGAAGCTCCAATGTACAACAGAGACACGTGCTCCACTATGTTCATATCAGCCTTATATCTAATAGCCAGAAGCTAGGAAGAACCCAGATGTCTTTCAACAGATAAATAGATACAGAAATTTTGGCTCATGGACACAATGAATTACTACTCAGCTATCATAAACAATGACTTCACGAAATTCATAGGGAAATGGTTTGAACTAGAAAATATCATCCTGAGTGAGGTAACCCAATCACAGAAAAACACATGTGGTATGTACTCACTGATTTGTGGATATTAGCCCAAAAGCTCAAATTACCCAAGATACAATCCACAGATCACATGACGCTCAATAAGAAGAACGAACAAAGTGTGGATGCTTCCTTCCTTTCCTCCTTCTTAAAAGGGGGAATATATATATATATACTAGATAAGATTGATGAAGCTAAAAAGTGCATGCTGAAAGGAGCAAGATATAGCTGTCTCCTGAGATGCTTTGCCGGAGAATGACTAATACAGAGGCAAATGCTATCAGCAAACTATTGAACTGAGAATGGTATCCTGGTTGTAGCAATTAGAGAAAGGATTGAAAGAGCTGAAGGGGCTTGCAACCCCATAAGAACAACAACGCCAACCAACCAGAGCTCCCAGGGACTAATCCACTACCCACAGTCTATTTATGGATTTACCCATGGCTCCATTTGCATGTGTAGCAAAGGATGGACTTGCTGGGCACCAATGGAAGGAGAAGATTTTGGTCCTGCCAGGCTGGATTCCCCCCCCCAGGTTAGGGGAATGTCAGGGGGTGGGCAGGAAGGGGGGTGGTTAGGGAGCAGAACTCCCTTATAGAAGAAGAGGAGGAAGATGGGATAGGAGTCTTGTGTCTGGGAAACTTAGAAATGGAATAACATTTAAAATGTAAATTTAAAAAATCCAATAAAAAAGATAAAAAGCAACTCAAAGATGGCACTCTTCAGCCCAAATATGTCCTCTCAAAATAGAATTACTTATCACTATGAATGTGCTTGTGCAATAAAATGTTGACAAAAATTCTAAAAAAAATAAAAAATAAACATTAGTCATGTCAAAAAAGAAAATAGATGTAAACCATCTCCATGACAGAAATTGTCCTGACATTTCAAAGAATTGATGTAAGAGCCAAATGAAGTTGTAGAGCATTGTTTAGTTTTTCACTTTAAGAAGAAAAATTACTGTCCCAAGACTGATGTAAGAATCATAACATTTATTAAGCAATGGAAATTTAAAATGACCAGAAAGCACATGTGACTTGGAAATTTCATGATTCTCATTCCCATTTTTGTCTGTAAAATCAATGAAGAACAACTGTTTAAAAAAATCTTTCATGGAACTTGTGTGTAATGAGAAGATAATGTAGTGAGAATTTTGGGATTTTATTTTCTTTAACAAACATAGAAATATGCTAAGCACATAATTTTGGTTCTATTTCCGATGTGGGAATATTGGGATGATTCACATTGTCCACTGCAGAAGACTACAATATGCTCCATGTTTTAGCAGGAGAGTGATTTTTTTTTCATCTGCAAACAGATTGTACAATTATCTGGCAGTTATGGGTACTATTCAGAAGGCATACATATTCCGAGGTGCTGAGTCCTGGTTTTGGTTGTCTGTTATTGGTTGTTCAGGGTTCAGTTGCAGTTTGCTAGTATTCATGCTTAAAGAGGAAATAAGAAGAAAATAAATTAGACTTCTTTGTTCTTTGCTCTTTCCATTTTTAAATTTTTACTTATCTCGAATTAGGGGGCTGAAAGTATGGAAAATGGTTAGAAGATGAAAGAAAGAATAACCCACAAAGGAGAAAAGAGCATCTACAAGAACAGTGTTGAAATTGAGTGAGATTGTAAAAATGAAAAACCCAGAAACAAGCAAAGATCAAATAAAAAACAAAATATGAAGCTAGGCAAAATAGGAAATTTGATGTTAAATACCATAGGCAAAGTGGTAATGAAGGACAGGATTGTATTTTCTTTACAAGACACAAGAAAGCATTTACTATGTCTACTATTGATAATGTCTTCTCTGCGTAAATCCCAGGAGGCAGAATTTTTTTGTTTTCTTTTTTCCTTCTCGTATATTCCATATCAAAAAGGGTGCAAATAATATCTGAGCAGTTGGAAAATACACAGGTGGAAATACAGGGTTATGAAAACTAAAAGATGGGTGAAAAGGGAATAATAGAGTGATACTACTCTTTCTTTGTTATCCCCTTTCCATTTTCCTGTCCATAAACCCTGTATCCCATTCCCCAGCCCCCTTCTTCTATGAGGGTGGTACCCCTCTCCAACCACCCACCCCCATCCTTCCTCCCCACTCTGACATTCCACTATACTAGAGAATCGAGCTTTGGCAGGACTAAGGGCTTCTCCTCCCATTGGTGCCCAACAAGGCCATCCTCTGCTACATATGTAGCTCGAGCCATGGGTACGTTCATGTGTATTCTTTGGATTGCGGTGTAGTTTCTGGGATCTGTGGTTGGTTGGAATTGTAGTTCTTATGAGGTTGAAAACCACTTCAGCCACTGAATCCTTTCTCTAACTTCTACTTTGTAGACCCTATTCTCAGTTCAATGGTTGGCTGTTATCATTAACCTATGTATTTGTCACGCTCTGGCAGAGCCTCTTATGAGACAGCTATATCAGGCTCCTGTCAGCATGCACTTCTTAGCATCAACAATATTGTCTTGGTTTGGTTGAAGTATGTATATGGGCAGGACCCCCAGATGGGGCAGTCTCTGAATGGCATTACATTCAGTCTCTGCTATGTATTTCACTTGTGAATATTTTTGTCCCCGCTTCTATTAAAGACTAACGCATCAGCACTTTTGTCATCCTCCTTCTTAAGCTGCATGTGGTCTATAAATTGTATCTTGGATAATCCAAGCTTTTGAGCTAATATCCCCTTATTGATGAGTGCATACCATCTGTGTGGTTTTGTGTGTGGGGGGAGAGACAGAGACAGAGAGAGATAGAGAGAGAAAGATTGGGTTAACTTATTCAGGATATTTTCTAGTTCCATTGATTTGCCTATGAACTTCATGAAGTCCTTGTTTTTAATAACTAAGTAGTTCTTCATTATTTTTAAATGTACAACATTTTCTGTACCCATTTCTCTGTTGAGGGACATCTGAGTTCATTCCAGCTTCTGGCTATTATAAATAAGGTTACTATGTACATAGTGGAGCATGTGTCTTTGTTGTATGTTGGAGAATCTTTTGGGTATATGCCCAAGAGTGGTATAGTTGGGTCCTCAGGTAGTACTATGTACAGTGTTCTGAGGAAAATCAAGACAGATTTCCAGTGTAGTTTAGTTGTATCAGTTTGCAATCTCACCAACAATGAAGAAATGTTCCTCTTTCTCCAAACCCTCACCAGCATCTGCTGTCACCTGATTTTTATCTTAGTTATTCTGACTGGTGTGAGATGGAATCTCAGGGTGGTTTTGATCTGCATTCTCCTGATGACTAAGGATGTTGAACATTTCTTTAGGTACTTCTCAATTATTCAATATTCCTGAGTTGAGAATTCTTTCTTTAGATCTGTACTCCTTTTTAAAATAGGTTTATTTGGTTCTCTAGAGTCTAACTTCTTGAGTTGTTTGTATATATTGGACTTTAGCCCTCCATCAGATGTAGGATTAGTAAAGGTCTTTTCCAAATCTGTTGGTTGCCATTTTGTCCTAATGACAGTATCCTTTGGCTTACAGAAGCTTTGCAATTTTATAAGGTCCTATTTGTCAATTCTTGGTCTTAGAGCATAAGCCTTTGGTGTTCTGTTCAGGAAAATTTCCCCAGTGCCCATGTTTTGAGGCTCTTCCCCACTTTATCTTCTATTAGGTTGACTGTATATTATTTTATATGGTGGACCTTAATCTACTGGGACTTGAACTTTGTACACTGTAATAAGAATGGACTGATTTACATTTTTCCACATGCTGACCTCCAGTTGAACACACAACATATGTTGAAAATGTGACCTTTTTTCTACTGGATGGTTTTAGCAACTTCATAAAAGAAAAAGTGACCATAGGTCTGTAGGTTAATTTCTAGATCTTAACTTCTATACCACTGATCTATATGAATTTCTTTGTACCAATAACATACAGTTTTTTATCACTATTACTCTGTAATATACCTTGAAGTCAGAGATGACGATTCCCCCAGAAGTCCTTTTATTGTTGAGGATAGTTTTCGCTATGTCAGTTTTTTATTATTACAAATGAATTTGCAAATTGCAAATTATCTTTCTAACTCTATGAAAAAATGAGTTTGAATTTTGATAGGGATTGCATTGAATTTGAGATTGCTTTTGAAAATGACCATTTTTATAATTTAATCCTGCCAATCCATGAGCATGGGAGGTCTTTCCATTTTCTGAGATCTTTCTCAGTTTATTTCTTCAGAGACATGAAGTTCTTGTCATACAGGTATTTCACTTACTTGCTTAGATTCACACCGAGGTATTTTATGTCTTTGGGACTATTGCGCAGGGAATCATTTCCCTAATTTCTTTCTCAGCCTGTTTAATCCCTTGAATAGAGGAAGAGTACTCATTCATTTGAATTAACTTTATATCCAGCTACTTTGCTGAAGTTGTTCATTAGCAGTAGGAGTTCTATGCTGGAAGTTTTGAGGTCATTTAAGTATACTATCATATCATCTGCAAACAGTGATATCTTGACTTTTTTTCCAATTTATATCACCCTGACATCGCCTGACAGGACTTCAAATACTGTGGTGAATAGGTAGGAAGAGAGCAGGCAATCTTGTGTAGTCCCTGGTTTTAGTGGTATTGTTTCAAGATTCTCTCAATGTAGTTTGATGTTGGCAACTGTTTTCCTGTATATTGCTTTTAATATATTTAGGCATGGGCCTTGAATTCCTGATCTTTCTTAGACTTTTAACCTGAAGGATTGTTGAATTTTGTCAAATGCTTCCTCCACATCAAATTAGATGATAATGTGTTTTTTCTTTCAGTTTGTTTACATAATGAATTATGTTGATGGATTTCCATATATTGAACCATCCCAGCATCACTTGGATGAAGCCTACTTGATCATGATGGATGATCATTTTGATATATTCTTTGATTCAGTTTGAAGAATTTTATTGAATACTTTGTATCAATATCCATAAGGGAAATTGTTCTGAAGTTCTCTTACTTGTTGGGTCTTTGTTTAGTTACAAGCATAATCGTGGCTTCATAGAAGGAATTGTGTAATGCTCCATCTGTTTCTATATTTTGGAATACTTTGGACAGTATTGGTAATGCATCTTCTATGAAGGTCTGATAGAATTCTGTACTAAAGCAATCTGCTCTTGTGTTTTTTGTTTGGGAGAATTTTAATGACGGCCTCTATTTCTTAAGGAGTTATGGGACTGTTTCGATGGATTATTTGATCTTGACTTTACTTTGTTTAAATCTGTCTAGATTTAGCCATGTTAAATCTGGTATCTGTCTAGAAAATTGTCCATTTCATCCAGACTTTATAGTTTTACTGAGTATAAGCTTTTGTAGTATGATCTGATAATTCTTTTGAATTTCCTCAGTTTCTGTTGTTATGTGTCCCTTTTAATTTCTGATTTTGTTTATTTGGATACTGTCTTTGTGCTCCTGCTTAGTCTGACTAAAAGTTAATTTATCTTGTTGATTTTCTCAAAAATCCAGCTCCTGATTTTGTTCATTCTTTGTATAGTTCTATTTGTTTCTACTTGGCTGATTGCAGCCCTGAATTTGATTATTTATTGCTGTCTACTCTTCTTGAGTTTATTTGCTTCTTTTTGTTCTAGAGCTTTCAGGTGTGCTGCCAACTTGCTCATGTATACTATCTTCCATTTCTTTTTGGGACCACTCAGAGCTATGAGTTTTCCTCTTAGTCTGGCTTTCCTTGTATCCCATAACTTTGGGTATGCTGGCCTTCATTTCATTACATTCTAAAATGTCTTTAAGTTCTTTATTTCTGTCTTTACCTAGTTATCATTGAACAGAGAGCATTATTTAACTGCCATGTCTATCAGGGCTATTTTTGGTTTTTATTGTAATTGAAGACCAGTCTTGGTCCATGTTGATCTGATAGGATTTATGGACTATTTCAATGTTCTTCTATCTGTTGAGGCCTCTTTTGTGACCAATTATATGATCAATTTTGAAAAAGATACTATGAGGTGCTAAAAAGAAAGTATATTCTTTTGTTTTGGTATTAAATGTTCTAAAGATATTTGTGAAATTCATTTGGTTCATAACTTCTTTTAGTTCTCTGTCTCTCTGTTTAGTCTCTGTTTCCATGATCAGACAATTGCTGAAAATGGGGGCTTGAAGTCTTTCACTATTATTATGTGAGATGCGTTGTATGCTTTGCACATTAGTAAGGTTTCTTTTATTAATGTAAATACACGTGCAATTGGAACATAGATATTCATGATTAAAGGTTCATATTGGTGAATTTTTTCTTTGTTGCAAATGATGTGTCCTGCATTATCTTTTTTTTTTTGATTAAAAGTTGCTTTTATTCAATATTACTATAGTTATTCCAGCTTGTATTTTGGGACCATTTGCTTGAAAAATTGTTTTCCCTGCCTTTTACTCTGAGGTAGTGTATGTCTTTGACACTGAGGTGTGTTTTATGTATGCAGCAAAATGCTGGGTCCTCTTTCCATATCCAGTCTATTAGTCTATGCCTGTTAATTTGGAAATTGAGTCCATTGATGTTGAGAGATATTAGGGACCAATGATTCCTGTTCCCTGTTATTTTTGTTGGTAGATGTGGAATTATGTTTCTGTTTCTCTCTTCTTTTGTGTTAGTTGAAATTAGATTACTTTCTTGCACTTTTCGGTGTAGTTTCCCTCCTTGTAATGGAGTTTTCAATATATTTTCTTTTATAGGACTGGGTTTGTGGAAATATGTTGTGTATATTTGGTTTTGTCATGGAATATCTGGCTTTCTTCTTCTATGTTAATTGAGAGTTTTGCTCAACATAGTAGCCTGGGCTGGCATTTGTGTGCTCCCTTAGGGTCTGTACCACATCTGCCAAGGATATACTGGCTTTCACAGCCTCTAGAGAGAAGTTTGGTGTAATTCTGATAGGTCTGTCTTTATATGTTACTTGACCTTTTCCCCTTCCTTTTTTAATATTCTATCTTTGTTTTGTGCATCTCATGTTTTGACTACTATGTGACAGGAAGAATTTCTTTTCCAGTACAAGTCTCCAGTCTTAAATCCCTGCTGCTTTTATTGTGGGAAATTTAATTATATTCAACGGAATTACAAGCAATGCATCTCTAATGGCAATAGTTGTTCTAGGTATCAATCTGAAAATGGTCTACTCTAAGGTATGTTCATTTAATAAGGCAAGTGTTCTCTTTGGCACAATGAGTATAGGTCCAAGAAAGATCCCCAAAGCCTTTTCCTTCAATCAGAAAATGGATTGGGTACATATCTGGAGACTACACAGCACAAAGCACAGGCCATTGTGCTTGGGTCTTGTAGACTGGAACAAATAAGCAGGCAGAAATATTTCAATGAAGAAATGAAAATCTAATTCATGCTACTGTAGACAGTGCTATTCTAAACTTTCCAATAAATAAACACCATACTCTATCACTGAAAACCTCAAAGATATAATAATAACTAATTGTATTTATGATCTTTTGCTTACAGGTGCTATAGATTTGTTGTTGGAAATAATTGAATTGACTGTTCGGGTATCAAGTATGAATCCAGGTATGGTCAAGAAGACTTCAAAGGTGAAATCAAGCCGATTATCTGTGAAAAAATAGAGATTCAATTTAATATAGTTAGTAGGATTGCTCAGTTGGTTCTTTATGTCTGGATCTAGGCCAATCTGGCCCAGGAAAAATAGGAGTGTTTGGAAATACGATAAAAAAAATGTGTTAATGTTTAGCTGTTGTTGATCAGAGTCCAAAATAAAGTTGCAAGTAAAAGTTATTGAAATAAAAGGCTTTGTAGAAATAGGAACTTATGTAACTATGATATGACAGAAACCTTGGTACTCAGAATGGCACTTTAACAGGTTTATACTCAGTTGATAGGAAGTGGAAAGTTATCAGAGAGAAAAAACAAATTGTGCGATGACTTAAATGTATGGGATCAGAAGGTCAAATGTGAAAGCTAAGGCCTTATGTCACTGCCATGCCCATAAAATTATGGGGAAGGGACATTTTACAAGAGTACAGTACACAGGTTAATAATTCGGTGATCCAAGAGATAGCCCATGAGGAAATTAAAAAATAAATGGTGGATGCTCCACGGGAAGATATTAATATATGTCATCAAAAACAATCCCAGGATTTGCCAATTGTCCAAACACAGGACATAACAGGAACTACAATTCCAAAATTAAAGGGGGTGCCAAGGATGAAATGCCAAGAGGCCTACCCTGAAAACAGTTACCTCCAAAGGCTGTAAGTGTAGATCAATGGCCCTTGAAAAATGAAATATGATAGGAGCTTGACCATCTGGTACAAGAACAACTAGAGGCTAAATATATAGAATATTCTGCAAATCTCCATTATGCCCTGCTTTGTTTGAAAATGAAGTAGAAAAATTGCAAATATTGACAGATTTAAGAGCTGAGGATAGAGTAATTTAATGAACGTATACATTACAACCACAAAATTCCTCTACCTTCTTTATTATCTAATTATGTGATAACAATTGATTTTTAAAATTGCTTTTTTTTTGCTATCCCTGTTGCTGAGCATAATAGAGGACAGTTTGTTTTCTTGTACCTATATATACTAATTCTTAACACATAAAAAGGTATCAAGAGAGGTTCTTCTTTTTGAAATGTTAGTCTAACTCTATGTCAATATATTGTGTGCAATAAACACTCTAAATAGCTTATAGATAATTTCCTCAACCTATTAGTTCTAACAAAATGGATGATAGACTGCTGGGTGTTTCTGACACAAATACTTCGGGGACAGACTTTAAGGAAACACAAATCACTCCACTATGCTGGCTGTGAAGAATTGACATACCTCAATTCAAAGTGATTATTCATGGGAGAGTGTATGATGTCTGTGAACAGATAATCTGAAACATATATGCAAAAATATGGTATATATTCATGGTCATGTTGAATCCAGCTAAAATAATAAAATTGTCATTTTTAAGACATAGGGCGAATGCAAAGAACATTAATATTTTAAGTGATGTAATTCAGAACTGCAGATATGATTTTTCACTTTGTGCATTAGAGAGTTTAAATAGATGGTTAGTTCAGAGATTAAGACTGTAAACTTGCGATTTCCCATATTTGGATATAGGGATCAAGTAAGAGCTTTACAAAGGAACCCTCTTTTGGAATAAATGTTTACAACCCAACCCACTGTTAAAAAGTATTCAATGAGAAAGAATAAGAACACATGGTAACCATAACGGAATATTTAGATCAATACTGATTTTCAGTACCATCACTGAAAAGTCATAGAAATTATAATATTTAGGGAATAGTGTGTGTATGAACTGCAGAAAACTGGGAAGACAAGAAAGTAAAAAGTGAGTTTTTATGAAGATGCATTGCATAAAGCTATGGGACATGGAAACACACGGGACAATGTAGGTCTCACAGAACTAAAGAAACAGTAATATAACTATCCATTCAACATGACCCAAGGCAATACACAGACACAAGTATAAGGGCTGCCTCATGGGAGACAAGAAGAACCCTTATGTATCTTCAGCCATGAGTTCCATAATTATCAGATATTGGAAGACAATAGCAAAAACAGATAGGCATCACCAAGTAATTCTGTTATAGAGGAGGTGGTCAGTGCCCAGGTTACAATGTTGATTATCAGTCATTTGCAGAAATTCAAATTTAAAGATAATTTGATTCTGGATTGGAATAACATTATTTATGCTGATCCCTACAGTGGGATGTGATCTTTGAGAGATGGAAAAGACTGACTGATCTGAAAGATTTACATTGTTATTTAGGTTGAGTTCTTAAAAAGCTAATTCGATCAAGCTGGGATATATAAAGGACAGGGTAGATAAAAGGGTCTGCTAGATTCACCAAAAGATGAATGTGACAGCTGGCATGCTAGGGATATTTTCACAGAAACATCAAATACTATACACTAATGAGCTTATAGGAATCTTTAAAGCCTGACAAAGAGTTCTTGAAAAGCCTAGTTGCTAAATGAGCATATTGAAATTATTGAACTTTTCATGGTAAAGTTCAGGAATTCCCTCCTAGCACTTGTGGTGTGTGTTTCTTCAAGGCAAATAAAGATATGAAGTGGAAAGGTTTTATCCATCATCTTTCAGTAGCCAGATAGATTTGATGAAGGAAAGAAGATGTGGAGCAGCTAAGGTAATGTTAGGACCAGTGCAGTAAGATCAGCAAGCTACAACCTCTTGGTCCTTCTTAAGGCCTCTGCAGGAATGAGCAGCACAACATGGAACAGACTGAGGACTGTCAAGGTGCAATAGCAGGAGAGTTCCTGAAGTAACTTCACCTAAAACATTGGAGACTAGAAAACTTACAGAATACAATTGTATTGTTTACAGGCGAATGAATCATCTTTCATGTTCATCCATTTAAATTTGCTTTTCTATTTAAAAATTGATACAAAGTTTGACATTTTTACATGCACTATACACATTTGTCTAATGTTTCCCTGTTAGTGTTCTTTAATGCACATATACCAATTGAATCTTCCTGAAGTGGGCAGTCGTGAGTCTTCTAAGATACTGTCCACCCTCTGTAAAAGACATCTCACTATGTAAGGAATTCAAAGACCAGGTTTGAGATGGCAGAATTACCTGGAGCAGTCTTCAAAGTTACATGGCAATGGTAAACAAGGCCAAAATCTGATGACTTCTTGAAATTTAACTCTCTTGCTATTTAGTTGCCAACTGCTTCTTGCTTCTAGCAATTACCTTTTACTGATAGCAAGAGGGGAAATGAAACTTAGTTACTCTTCTTCTTTTCTCTTTGTTTCTGGAGGCCTCAATGGCCAGGCTAGATCCTTAGTTAGATTTCATTAAGAATTCAAAAGCCAGAAAAAAAGAAAGAGAATGAAGGAAAGAAAAAAGATGAAGGGAAGGAAGGGGAAAACAGAAAGAGGAAAGAAGGAAGGAAATGAAGTAAGGAAGGAAAGACCCAAGGAGACACATAAATACTGGATGAAGGAGATAAGATTACATCGCAAATTTATAGTTGCTCATTATTTTTGTATCTAATTGTTAATTGGTCACAATTTTAAAATAATTTGTCTATACAATGAGTTCATAATAAATTTAATAGCCAATATTATATACTATAAGGCCTAAGGTGTTACAGCAGAATTCTTTACATGCCTTTACATTAAGAATTCTGCCTGACTCAACTTTTATTACCTATTTCTCAGCCCACAAGTCCATTATAAGTCTAAAGCAATAATTTTTACATCATATGTTTTTTCAAGAGAGAAATCATCTGCCTTGTGACTCATCGCTTTCAAGTATTGCAGAGATAAACTAATTCAACATTTATTTTCTGTATTTTTTTGTCTACAATAAACTGCCCCATTACTAGCTTAGAACCTTTAATGACAAGATAGTGGCCTTGTTTCTAATCTAGGTGGAATGTTATATCTGATGCTAATTTATTCCAAGTACTTTTTCTTTTCCTATTATAATTAGCATGAGACCTGTGATGATTGGCAGAGCTCTATCTGCAACATTTATTATATAAGAGGCTTAAGATTACTTGTATCATCATAGAATTTCTTTAAAATTATTATCTGTGTTTATGAATTTAAGCTTGATACATTACCACATCAAAATAAACTTCCATGTTGAGTCTGCAGGAAATCTGCCCAGTAGGGTAGACTGACACACAGGGATCATCAGGTTATGTAATAGAGGCAGTAAAGGCATACTAGTAGCAAATAGCAATCATGGGATGAAGTTTCAGTGAACCTTGCATCTCAAAGCACACCAATCACAGCCAGAAAAAATGGTGGGCCATCTCAAGAAACAATTACTACCTTAGATTTTCCCATATGACTTCTGTGATAAGTCTAACTCATAAGTGTGTTGCTATAGATTTGCAAAAGCAGCCATGAAAAAGAAAACGATTGGGGTGTTTTTGGCAAGCCAACATTATGTATCTAATAACAAACAAAAAAGTCACTGGTAGGATCCAATTAGATAATAGGCCAAAATTTTCAATTTGATGGAGAAACTAACTTTATAGAAAGCCTCTGAAGCCAAGGAAGCCATAAATCCTCACAAAAATGCCTAGGCTATTACTATTGTTGTTGGATAAGCCTAAATTAGATTATAAGACACAAGTAAGGTGTTGAAAGTAAGAGAGGTTAGATGAAAGAAAAACTTAGAATGGAGCAACGACGAAATAAAAGAGCCACCAAAGTATGAGGCTAAGCAGAAAGAGAAATTCATTATTAATTGACATATGGAAAATGGCCTGGAAAGACAGATATATTCTCTTACAAGACGTAGGGAAGCATTCATTGTTTCTGCTATGTTGTGGGGATATTCTCTGCTTTACTCCAAGGGGAATATTTTGTTTTGTTCTTTTCCTCATCAAATGTTTTGTTTCAATGAAAGAGTTGGAAGAATGATTGATTAGTTTGAAATATTAAGGGTGGAAATAGAGGGATTTGAGAAGCAAAAAATGCCTGAAATGAAAAAACCAAAAAACAAATGGGGACACTCAATTTCCTCTTTTCTAAAAGGACTACAGAATATCCAATGGATCAATAGAAATTATCCTTGCTGTTGGAACTGTAAGAAGCATCAGAAAACAAAGAGCAAAAACGGTCAGTCTTGGTGACAGAGCTTCCCAAAGGAGGACAAAAAGAAAAGAAATTGGGTTGGAGGGTGGTAACTTGGAGAAACACTGGAAAAGAATGAGGAAAATCTCATAAAACTGCCTGTTTGAAAAGAAAGAGTTAAATTCACCCAAACCATGCCAACAAACTTAGAGGAGGGCCATACTGGGGATACAAGATGATCATCATTTTTCACAGTAGTTGTTTATAATATGCCTACTGATGGTATGCAACAAAGGTATGATGATATGGGAGGGCATCGTATAGAAAGGCTATATATAAGCCTTTTTAAAAGAGGCCATGATTTCCTATAAGGTGAACTTGCCTTAATTGAAACAAACTATAAATAATTGGGTTACCCAAAAGAGAATTAGCTTGGAAAAGATTGGCAATGACAGTACTAGCATTCATCCACTTTGCATTCACAATGATAAAAATGGCAAAGGAAGAAACTTTGTTTATTGAACCATGAAGTAGAGAAAGTAGAATGAAAATACTCAGATAGCAGTTGCTAGGTGAAGGGCAGTACACTGATATCTAAGGTCAGATGCAATTTGAACATGCTAACATAAAAAGGGCAATATTGCTTTACAGATTTAAGAACTCAGGGGAAATGTTCAGGAGGCATGAAAAGCTCTACCTCATTTACAAAGATTATAAATATTCTGGAGAATCCTTCACTTATTAAAAAAATATTAGTCTCAGCAGTGAACAAAATCACATTAGACCCAAATGCAAGACAGGTTTTGATAGGGACCTCGCTGTTTGCAGATGTGAATACCTTATGACAAACAAGTTCTAAGACCATTAAAAGCTCAGGCACCACATATGGATTAGTGGAGAAGGATCCAACTGATATCGGTTCTAATATGTACCATGCTAATATACTAGGTCATCCTATACCTAGAGATCTCAGATGTCTAAATGCCTGGCAATTTAGTTTCGGAAAACATGGTCATATGCAAAGATATTGTGACAAGCTGCTGTAGGTCTCGGTCTCAAAATGCCTGTGGGAAATTTTGTCATTTGCAACACAGTTGTGAACAAGGCATCTCTAAGGGTGATGGTTATCCTAAGTACAAATCAGAAAGAACCCTACTCTTCAGTGTATGTTCATTTGATGAGGCAAATATTACCATTTGACAAATGGATATAGGTCCAATAGAGATACCTAAGGCTTTTTCCTTCCATCAGAAAGTGAAGTGGGTACCGAGCTGGAGGCCACACAGCAAAAAGTGCAGGCAATTTTCCTCTTGCCAGACAAGAAGAAATAAGCAGGCAGAAACACATTAGTGGATAAATGTAAATGTCATGCATGCTATTGCAGGCAATGCTGATTTGGAGTTGGTAAATATTTTACTCTATTCCACAAAATTCGATGTTATAAAAATAGGTTATTGAATTTATGACTTTTTGCCAACAGGGACAAAAGAGTTGCAGCGGGAAATAATTGAGTCGATTCATCAAAGTGCCCATGTGAATTTGGGTAAGATCAATGAAGATTTATAAAGAGAATTTAATCCCAAGGTCTGAGAAAATAAGAGATATAATTTAATGCATTAAATAATTTAATAAAATTAGTTGGATGGTACAGTTGCTGATGTATCCCTAGCTCTAGTGCAAAGCTTCACAAAGAGAAAGAATAGGAATGTTTGAATGTAAAGGAAAATATGTTAATTTTCAGCTGGTAATGAACAGAGACCAAAATTAAAATCGTAATTAACAGGTATTGAAATAGGAGGCTTGGAGAAAATTGGAGCTTATATAACTATGATTGCATGGAAATAATGAAACTCAGAATCACCATTTTAAAAGATTTATATCCAATTCACAGGAAGTGGAAAGTTATCAAAAACAAAACAAATTGTGCAAGTAGTTAAATATGTGGGACATGAAAGTTTTGTTGATGAGATGCCCATTAATTCATGTAGAAGGGATATTTTTAATAATGGGCTACATTGATTCAGGAACAGCCCATGAGGAAATTTAGGGTGAACTGATGGATGTTCTGGGGGAAGGTATATATATATATATTCAAAAACAAGCCCAGGCTTTATGAATTGTCCAATTAAACGACATAACAGGAACTAAGTTTCCTAAATTAAAGGAAGAGCTGTGACTGAAATGCAGAGGGGTAAACAATTAGCCTGTGGCAAAGGAAACATGCTATGATCTTGACCATCTGGTACAAGAGCAACCAGAGGCCAAATATACAGAGGAGTCTTCCATTCCATGGAAATCCCATGCATTTGTTATGAAAAAAAATTAGCAAAAGTTCAGAATTTTAACAGATTTTAGAACTGAGGAAAGAGTAATTCAATGAATATATGCACAACAGCACTGGAATTCCTTTAACTCCTTTACTATCTAATTAATTTATAGTAATTGATTTAAAAGAATGTGTATTTACTATTCCTCTTAGTGAGCAGGATAGAGAAAGGTTTGCTGTATTGTCCCTACTTAATAAAATGCTTAACATGTAGAAATATATCAGGGAAATGTTCTTCTTTTGGGAATGTCAAATACTCTATATCAATATTTTGTGCACCAAACGCACAAAATAATTTTTAGATAATTTTCTTAATCTATTAGTTTCCATCACATGGATGATATTTTGTTGGCTGCTTCTGAAACAGATAATACAGAGAAAACTACTCCACTATGATGGTTGTGAAATGTTAATATATGTCCATTCAAAGTGGCCATGCCTAGGAGAATATTTGATGTCTGTGAAGAGTTAAGAAGAAAAATGTGCATGTGTTGTGGTAAAACTATATTATTAAAAGGCTGTCTTTGACCCTGCTTGATTCCCCAACATATCTGCTAGATATCTTACCAGAAACACACATCCCAACTCCATGGAAGCCCAGTGTCTCTGCTGCCACACACTCTCCAAAATGAATCCTCCACAAGAAAGAATACACAACACAATAGCCTCTGGTCCAATTGATAAGGTATAATTGGCCACCTAAACATACAAAGCACTATACACATCCATCCCTTAAGAATATTCGTAACAACCTGTAAATGCACTGAGTGGAATCTTAACATCAGCCTCCATGTTCTCTCAGTGGCTTTTCTCCCTTTTCCTTCAGTCTCCCTTTCTTTCCGCTCCAGTCTCCTCTTTGCTCAAACGTTTTTTCCACCCATCCTTCCTTCTTGTCAAATGACAGGCCTCATTTTATCTTGTACCTGCCTATATGTATCTCATATGTATGACATCATCTCACATTTTGTCTAATTAAAAAAACTCTTCTCTCAAATATAACTATATAAACTGAGTAAACTATTATTGTTTCATAATTAAAAGCATAAAGTATATCTAACACCCAGTTCAATACTTTATCAGCTAAACAGAACATTTAGTTATCTATTCCAGCTTTAGAAAGGCTTAAAATCAATGTTATATCCTGGTTAGCTTGCACAATATCTGATAGCATTTTCTTTTTTATACATAAAATAATAATCTTTGATTAGATATATCTCTTTATTTATAATTATCTCTATATTTATAAATGTTATTCCTTTTCCTGGTTTCCTGTCCATAGCCCCATCCCTTCACCCTCCTCCATAGGATGTTCCCCTCTATTCACGCCCTTTAGTGCCCCCCTTCTGACATTCCCCTGCACTGGGGGTCCAACATTAGCAGGACCAAGGTCTTCTCCTTCCACTGATGCCCAAACAAGGCTATTTTCTGCTATATATGAAATTGGAGCCCTGGGTCAGTCCATGTATACTCTTTGGTAGTGGTTTAGTCCCTCAAAGCTCTGCGTGGTTGGCATTGTTGGTCTTATGGGGTTGCAAGCCCCTTCAGCTTGTTCAATCCTTCCTTAAATTCTCCCAAAGGGGGACCTGTTCTCAGTTCAGTGGTTTGCTGCTAGCATTGAGCTCTGGATTTGACATGCTCTGGACGTGTCTCTCAAGAGATCTATATCCGGTCCCTTTCAGCATGTACTTTTTAGCTTCATCAATCTTATCTAGTTTTATATATATATATATATATATATATATATATATATATATATATATATATGGGCCATATGGGACAGGCACTGAATGGCCATTCTTTCAGTCTCTGCTCTACACTTTACCTCCATATCACCTCCTATGGCTATTTTTGTTCCCTCTTTTAAGAAGGGATGGGAGCATCTGCATTTTGGTCATACATTTTGTTGAGCTTCCTGTGGTCTGTGGATTGCACCATGGAAATTTGAGCTTTTGGACTAATAACGAATTATTAATGAGTGAGTACCAAGTGTGTTTTTCTGGGATTGGGTTACCTTACTCATGATGATACTTTCCAGTTCATTCCATTTGCCTATGAATTTAATGAAGTCATTGTTTATGAAAGCTGAATAGTACTCCATTGTGTACCACAGTTTTAACACATTCCTCTTTTGAAGGACATTTGGGTTCTTTCCACCTTTTGGATATTATAAATAAGGCTGCTATGAACATAGTGGAACACGTGTCTTTTTTGTATGTTGGGGCATCTTTTGGGTATATGCCAAAGAGAGGTATAGCTGGATCCTCAGGCAGTTCAATGTCCAATTTTCTGAGAAACCTCCAGACTGATTTTCAGAATGGTTGTACCAGTCTGCAATCCCACCAACAATGGAGGAGTGTTCCTCTTTCTCCACATCCGTGCCAGCATTTGCTGTCACCTGAGTTTTTGATCTTAGCCATTCTCACTGGTGTGAGGTCAAATCTTATGGTTGTTTTGATTTACATTTCCCTTATGACTAAAGATGTTGAAAATTTCTTTAGGTGTTTCTCAGCCATTCGGCAT
This sequence comes from Rattus rattus, assembly GCF_011064425.1. Classification (NCBI taxonomy): domain Eukaryota; kingdom Metazoa; phylum Chordata; class Mammalia; order Rodentia; family Muridae; genus Rattus; species Rattus rattus. The sequence goes on from NC_046154.1 coordinate 87,381,750, forward strand.
TCCTCAGCTGGGAATTCGTTGTTTAGCTCTGAACCTCAATTTTAATAGGGTTATTTGTCTCCCTGAACTCTAACTTAATGAGTTCTTTGTATATTTTGGATAAAAGCCCTCTATCAGTTGCAGGACCTTTTCCCAATCTGTTGTTTGCCGTTTTGTCCTAACAACAGTGTCTTTTGTCTTACAGAGCTTTATAGTTTTATGAGATCCCATTTGTTGATTCTTGACCTTAGAGCATAAGCCATTGATGTTTGGTTCAGGAACTATTTTCCAGTACCCATGTGTTCAAGATTCTTCCCCACTTTGTATTCTATTACTTTTAGTGTATCGGTTTGATGTAGACATCCATGATACACATGGACTTAAGCTTTGTACAGGGTGATAAGAATGGATCGATCTGCATTCTTCTACATGATGACCTCCAGTTGAACCAGCAACATTTGTTGAAAATGGTATCTTCTTAGCACTGGATGGTTTTAGTACCTCTGTCAAAGATCAAGTGACCAGGTATGTGTCAGTTCATTCCTGGGTCTCTGATTCTATTCCACTTATCTACTTTCCTGTCTCTGTACAAATACCATACAGTTTTTATCACTATTGCTCTGTAATACTGCTTGAGTTCAAGAATAGTCATTCCTCTGGAAGTCCTCTTATTGCTGAGAATAGTTTTTGCTATCCTGGGTTTTTTGCTATTCCAGATGAATTTGCAAATCCTTCTGTCTAACTCTGTGAATAATTGGATTGGAATTTTGATGATGATTGGATTGAATAAGTAGATAAATTTTGGTAAAATGACCATTTTTGCTATATTAATCCTGCCATTCTATGAGTATGGGTGATCTTTCCATCTTCTGCTATCTCCAATTTCTTTCTTCAGAGGCTTGAAGTTCTTATCACACAAATCTTTCACGTGCTTGGTTAAAGTCACACTGAGGTATTTTTATATTATTTGGGATTATTATGAATAGTGTCATTTCCCTAATTTCTTTCTTGACTTGTTTATCTTTTGTGTAGAGGAAGGTTACTGATTTATTTGAGTTAATTTTATACCCAACCACTTTCTGAAGGTGGTTATTAGGTTTAGAAGTTCTCTGGAGGAACTTTGGGATCACTAAAATATTCAATCATATCATCTGCAAATAGTGATATTTTGACTTCTTCCTTTCCAATCTGTATCCTTTTGATCTCCTTTTGTTGTCTGATTTCTCTAGCTAAGACTTCAAGAGTAACATTGAATATGGGTTTTCCAGTCTCTGCCTGCACCCAGAGCTAAAAGTCAGTCCCAAAGAATACTGAAATAACTGAGAGCATAGGTAAACACAACTCTTCTGCTCCAAGGGACCTACCTGGACCCCTCAGAACTCACAAACCCAGGAGCAGTCTGAGACAGGTAACTTCTGGTTTTTGCCTGAGCCCAGAGCTGACTCAGTGACACAACTCTCTGTACCCAAATTCCATGGCAGGAGAAAGCTGGACTCTCAGAAGTGAAGACAAACCTGAGGGCTCAGGGGAGACCAACAATTCTGCTTAAATTCCTGGCCCAAGAGGAAACAACCTAGTTCCCTCTGGATACAGGAACCTAGAAGCAGACAGGGGCAAGACCATTCTGGTTTCTACCTGTGCCCAGAGCTGACCAGACCCCACAGCTCTCTGTACACAAATCCTGTGGGGAACACAGCTGGATTCTCAGAAGTGCAGACAATCCTGAGAGCTCAGAGGAGATCACTACTTCTGGTCACATTTCTGGTCTAAGACGAAACTGCCTAGAGTCCTCTGGACAGAGGAATCTAGGAGCAGTCAAGGAGAGGATTCTTCCAGTCTCTGACTGCAGCCAGAGTGGAAAGCCAGGCATTAGACCACTGACACACCAGAGAGCAGAGATAAGACCAACACTTCTGATTCAAGGGGACAAATGGAACTGTCAGGACACTGGAAACCAGGAGCAGCCTGGGATAGGACACTTCCTGTTTCTGCCTGTGCCCAGAGCTGACCCGATCCCATAGCACTCTGTACCCAGATCCCATTTGGAGAAAGCTGGTCTCATGGAATACTGATACATAGACATAAAAGAGGATCAAGCCACTGCCAGAGACAGCAAGACCAGCTAACACCAGAGACAACCAAATGGCAAGAGGCAAGTACAGGAACCTAAGCAACAGAAACGAGGACTACTTGAAATCATCAGAGCCCAGTTCTCCCACCAAAGTAAATACTGGATATCCAAACACACAGGATAAGCAAGATTTGTATTGAAAATCACAACTCATGTTGATGATGGAAGAATTTAAGAAGGACATAAATAACCCTCTTAAAGAAATATAGGACAACATAGGTAAACAAGTAGAAGCACTTAAAGAGGAAACACAAAAATCCCTTGAAGAATTACAGGAAAAAAAGAGAGAGAGAGAGAGAGAGAGAGAGAGAGAGAGAGAGAGAGAGAGAGAGAGAGAGAAAGAATCCCAGGGATAGAAGATATTTAGAAAATATTGACAGCTATCAAAGAAAATGTAAAACACAAAAAGCTCCTAACCCAAAACATCCAAGAACTCCAGGAAATAATGAGAATATCAAACCTAAGGATAGTAGCTGTTGAAAAGAGTAAAGATTCCCAACCTAAAGGGCCAGTAAATATCTTCAACAAAATTATAGAAGAAATCTTCACTAATGTAAAAGAAGAGAGGACAGTATACACACAAGAAGCCTGTAGAACTCCAAATAGATTGGGCTAGAAAATAAATTCCTCCCATAACATATTAGTCGAAACATCAAATGCACAAAACAAAGAATTTTAAAAGCAATAAGGAAAAAAGGACAAGTAACAGATAAAGGAAGACATATAATAATTATACCAGGCTTCTCTCCAGACACTATGAAAGCCAGTAGATCATGGGCTGATGTCATACAGACCCTAAGAGAACACAAATGCCAGCCCAGGCTACTATATCCAGCAAAACTCTCAATTAACAAAGATGGAGAAACCAAGATATTTTATGACAAAACAGAATTTGCACAATATCTTTCTACAAATCCAGCCCTACAAAGGATAATAGATAGAAAACTCCAACACAAGGAGGGATACTATACCCTAGAAAAAGTAAGAAAATAATCTTCTTGCAAAAACCCTAGAAAGCTGCACAAACATAATTCCACCTTTAACAAGAAAAATAATAGGAAATAATAATCACTTTTCCTTAATATCTCTTATTATCAAAGGAATCAATTCGCCAACAAGAAAACATAGACTAACAAACTGAATACAGAAAGAGGACCCAGCATTTTGTTGCATAAAGGAAACATACCTCAGAGACAAAGACAAACACTACCTCAGAGTAAAAGGCTGGAAAACAACTTTTCCAAAGAAAGAAGCTGGATTAGCCATTCCAATATCGAATAAAATTGACATTCAACCAAAAGTTATTGAAAAAGGTAAGGAAGTACACATTATATTCCTCAAAGGGAAGATTCACCAAGATGAACTCTCAGTGCTGAATATCTGTGCTCCAAGTGCAAGGGCACCTACATTTATAAAAGAAACCTTACTAAAGCTCAAAGCATGCATTACACCTGACACAATAATAGTGGGAGGCTTCAACTCCCCACTCTCATCAAAGAACTGAAGATGGAAACAGAAACTGCACAGAGACATAAAAAAACTAACAACATTATGAATTAAATGTTTTTAACAAATATTTATAGAATATTTCATTCTAAAAGAAAGAATATGCCTTTTTCTCAGCACCTCACGGTACTTTCTCCAAAACTAATTATATAATCAATGAGAAGACAGACCACATTAGATACAAGAAGATTGAATTAACCCCATGCATCATTTCAGATCACCATGAACAAGTCTGGTCTTCAATAACGAAAAAAAAAAATTGACAGACAGAAGGCCCACATAAACATGGAAGATTGAAAGGTGAACAATGCTCTACTCAATGGTATCTTAATAGAGAAAGAAATTAAAGACTTTTTAGAATTTGGTGAAAAGGAAGACACTACATACTCAAACATATGGAACACAATGAAAGCAGTGCTATGAGGAAAACTCAGAGGTCTGAGTGCCTCCAGAAAGAAACTGGAGATAGCATACACTAGCAACTTGACAGCACACCTAGAAGCCCTAGAGCAAAGAGAAGTAAATAAGAAGGGGAGTAGACAGCAGAAAACAATCAAACTCAGGGCTGAAACCAACCAGGTAGAAATAAAAAGAGCTATACAAAGAATCAACAAAACCAGGAACTGGTTCTTTGAGAAAAATCAACAAGATAGATAAACCCTTAGCCAGACTGAGCAGAGGACACAGAGAGAGTATCCAAATTAACAAAATCAGAAATAAAAGGGAGACATAACAACAGAATTTGAGGAAATTCAAAAAATCATCAGCTCTTACTACAAAAGGCTATATTAAAAAAAAACTGGAAAACCTGAATGAAATGGACAATTTTCTGGACAGATATCATATAACAAAGTTAAATCAGCAACAGAACACCCATCTAAGCAGTCCCATTAATCCTAAAGGTATAGAAGCAGTTATTAAAATACTCCCACCAAAAAAGCTCAGGACCAGAAAGATTTAGTGGAGAATTCTATCAGACCTTCATAGAAGAACTAGTACTAATATTCTCCAAACTATCCCCCAAAACAGAAACAAAAGGGACACTATCAAATTCCTTCTATGAAGCCACAATTATGCTTTTACATAAACCACACAAAGACCCAACAAAGAAAGAGAACTTCAGACCAATTTCCCTTGTGAATACCTATGTAAAAATACTCAATAAAATTCTTACAAACTGAGTCCATGAATACATCAAAATTGTCATCCAACAAGATCAAGTAGGCATCATCCCAGGAATGCAGGGATGGCTCAATATATGAAAATCCATCAATGTAATTCACTATATAAACAAACTAAAACATGAAAACTACACTATCATCTCATTAGATGCTGAGAAACCATCATACAAAATTCAGCACCCCTTCATTATAAAAGTCTTGGAAAGATCAGGAATTCAAGGCCCATACCTAAACATAGTAGAAGCAATAAACAGCAAACCAGTGGCCAATATCAAACTAATGGAGAAAAACTTTAACCAATCCCACTAAAACCATGGACTAGACAAGGATGACCACTCTTTCTCTACATATTCAATATAGAAATTCAAGTCCTAGCTAGAGCCATCAGACAGCAAAAGGACATCAAAGGAATACAAATTGGAAAGGAAGAAATCAAAATATCACTATTTGCAGATAATATGATACTATACATAAGTGACCATGAAAGTTCCTCCAGAGAATTACTAAGCCTGATAATCAACTTCAGCAAAGTGCCTGTATACAAAATTAACTCAAACATATTAGTATCCTTCCTCTACTAAAAGGATAAACAGGCTGAGAAAGAAATTAGGGAAGTGACACCTTTCACAATAGTCACAAATAGCATAAAATAACTCCGTGTGACTCTAAGCAAGTGAAAAATCTATATGGCAAGTACTTTCACTTACTGAAGAAAGAAATTTATGCTCTCAGAAGATGGAAAGATGTCCCGTGCTCATGGGTTGGCAGAATTAATGTAAAAATTACCATTTTGGGGGTTGGGGATTTAGCTCCGCGGTAGAGTGCTTGCCTAGCAAGCACACTGCCCTGGGTTCAGTCCCCAGCTCCGAAAAAAAAAAAAAGAAAAAGAAAAAAATTACCATTTTGCTAACAGCAACCTACAGATTCAATGCAATCTGCATCAAATAACCAACTCAATTCTTCATAGAGTTAGAAAGAGCAATTTGCAAATTCATTTTGAATAACAGTAAACCCAGGATAGTGAAAACTATCCTCCACAATAAAGAACTTTTGGGGAAATAAGTGTCCCTGAACTCAAGGTATATTAGAGAGCAATAGTGATGTAAAAAAAAAAAATCAACTCTGTGTTATTGATACAGAGACAGTCAGATAAATCAATGGAATAGAATTGAAGACTCAGAAATGAACCCACACAACTATGGTCACTTGATCATTGACAAAGAATCTAAACACCATCCAGTGGAAAAGAAGACAAATCATGCTGGTTCAACTGGAGTTCAGCACTAGAAGAATGCAAATTGATCCATTCTTTTTGTTTTTTCTTGGATATTATTTTTATTTACATTTCAAATGTTATTCCCTTTACCAGTTTCCCAGACACAAGCCCCCTGTTCCATCCACCTCCCCTTCTTCAATAAGGGTGTTCCCCTCCCCATCCGCACCCCCTGCCTGCCCAGCCCCCAACATGCCCCTACACTGGTGGTCCAACTTTGGCAGGACCAAGGGCTACTCCTTGTTGTCCAACAGGCCTTCCTCTGTTACATATGCAGTTGGAGCCATGGGTCAGTCCATATATAGTCTTTGGATAGTGGTTTAGTCCTTGGGAGCTCTGGTTGGTAGGCTTTGTGGTTGTTATGGGGTTGCAAGCCCCTTCAGCTCGTTCAATCCTTTCTCTAATTCCTCCAATGGGTATCCCATTCTCATGTCAGTGGTTTGCTGCAGGGATTTGTCTCTGAATTCGACATGCTCTAGCTGTTTCTCAAGAGACGTCTATATCAGATTCCTGTCAGAATGCCCTCCTTAGCTTCATCAATCTTATATAGTCTTGGTGGTGTATATATATGGGGCACATGTGGGGCGGGCTCTGAATAGCCATTCCTTCAGTCTCTACTACAAACTCTGCCTCCCTATCCCCACCTATCAAAATGTTGTTCCCCTTTTAAGAAGTACTGAGGCATCCCCACTTTGTTCATCTTTTTTCTTGAGCTTCATGTGGTCTGTGGATTGTATCTTGAGTAATAGGAGCTTTTGGGATAATATCCACTTTTCAGTGAGTGCACACCATGTGTGTTTTTCTGTGATTGGGTTTTCTCACTCAGATGATAATTTCTAATTCAGTCCATTTACCTATGAATTTCATGAAGTCATTGTTTTTGATAGCTGAGTAGTCCCCCATTGTGTAGATGTTCCACATTTTCTGTATCCATTCCTCTGTCGAAGTGCATTTCTGTTCTTTCCAGCTTCTGGCTATTACAAATAAGGCTGCTATGAACATAGTGGAGCATGTGTCTTTGTTGTACATTTGAGAATCTTTTGGGTATATGCCCAGAAGAGATATAGTTCAGTCCTCAGGTAATGGAATGTCCAATTTTCTGAGAAACCTCCAGGCAGATTTCCAGCATGGTTCTAACAGTTTGAATCCCCCCCCCCAACAATGGAAGAGTGTTCCTCTTTCTCCACATCTTTGCCAACATCTGTTGTCATCTGAGATTTTATCTTACCCATTCTGAATGGTGTGAGGTGGAATCTCAGGGTTGTTTTGTTTCTCATTTCCGTGATCACTAAGGATGTTGAGCATTTCTTTAGGTACTTATCAGCCA